>NW_019154085.1:66592420-66705768 GCF_002288905.1 Enhydra lutris kenyoni | reverse complement strand
CCTCCTCTCTCTCTGCCTGCCTCTCTGCCTACTTGTGATCTCTGTCAAATGAATAAATAAAAAAAAAAAAAAAAAATCTTTTAAAAAAATAAATAAATAAATAAATAAAATAAAATAAAATAAAATAAAAGCCTGAATACATACTTGAATTTGGAGTGGGTGAATCATTAGTTTCATTAACATTTCCTGATCAGGTAAAACAGAATCCAAATCTAGTTCTTGACATTTCACAGCCTAAAAATTATGAAAAAGAAGTTACTAATTCAATACTTAATTTCCAATATTTAAAAAAAAAAATTGCTGGACGATAATCTTACCTTACTCAAAAACATAGCATAGTAACGATGAAGGGGAAGATGAAAAGTGACTTGGTTAGGTGCTGGCTGGAATAAACAAACAAAATCCACGAGTCAAAGAAGGTTTCAGAATGCTAAGTTCAAAGAAGGTTTCAAAATGCTAAAACCACACTTTTACCTTGATTTATTCCTATGCCTTTTTAACAAAACTTGAACTTTTAGATGATATAGCTTTAAAAAACCACTGCATAGAACAAGGGATGGAATGGATTTCCCTTTACAGTAGCCTATTTGGGAATCTTCAAATGCATGTACACCAAACATGACGGTAGTAACCAGAACAATAATCACAGCTGACCTTACTCACATTACCTCATTTAATCCTGAGAAGAACCCTATGGAGTATAAACTATTAATGTTCTCATTTTATAAGTAGGGAAATTCAAGCTTGGAAACTTAAGACTGAAGAGCCAGTCTGGACTCCACTGTTGTACTCAGACGGTAAGAGGCTCTGATTACAGTCCTAGAGTGAGGTACAGGGGAAGGCCTTGCCTATGTTCACAAGCTGGATAAATTGCTCCCCACACTGGCACTGAGCACACACCCTCCTTGAGAAAGCTTAGTACCGTATGTATCAAGAAACTCTGACATTCTTGTAAATATTATAAAAATTGTATTTTATTTTTTTTTAAACATTTTATTTATTTATTTGAGAGAAGAGAGAGACAGTGAGAGAGAGTATGAGTGAGGAGAAGGTCAGAGGGAGAAGCAGACTCCCCGTGGAGCTGGGAGCCTGATGCGGGACTCGATCCCGGAACTCCAGGATCATGACCTGAGCTGAAGGCAGTCGCTTAACCAACTGAGCCACCCAGGTGCCCCTAAAAATTGTATTTTAAATCTACAAATCCCATGGATCATTCTATCACTATAGAACAAAACTATATAACAACTGTCCTCCTTAAATAAGAAAAATGAAAAATGAAAAAGGTATTGTTTGTTTTTAAATGCTTTTGCAAATATTTTCTGGATAAAATTTAAAAAAAAAACCTTATCCAGAACATTCAATTATGCTGATGTAATATTGGTATAAAGTTATTAAAAAGTTATAAAGAGTTGCAATATGTCACCATCCCTTAGTTTTTTTTTTTTTTCAAAACAAATATAATTAACGTCCCCCTCAACGTGTGAATAAAGAGCTATAGAAATTTGTTCTAATAAATAAAAGTTTGCCTCCCATAAAAAGGAGGGAATTTCTGATAAATGCAACAACATGTAAGAAACTTAAGGACATTATGCTAAGTGAAATGTCAGTCACAAAAAGACATACTGTATGATTCCACTTATATGAAGTACATAGAATAGTCAAAATCATACACAGAAGGGCATCTGGGTGGCTCAGTGGGTTAAGGCCTCTGCCTTCGGCTCGGGTCATGATCCCAGGGTCCTGGGATCGAGCCCTGCAGCGGGCTCTCTGCTCAGGGGGAGCCTGCTTCCCTTCCTCTCTCTCTGCCTGCCTCTCTGCCTACTTGTGATCTCTGTCTGTCAAATAAATAAATAAAATCTTTAAAAAAAAAAAATCATACACAGAAAACATAATGATAATTGTCAGGGGCTGGAAAGGAAAGGAAAATGAGGAGTTACAGTTTTGAAACATGAAAAATTCTGGAGATTGGCTGCAGAACAATGTGAATATACTTAACACTACTTACACTTAAAAATACACTTAAAAATGCCTGATGGTAAATTTTATGTTACGCTTATTTTACAACTAAAAATAAGTTTGCTCCCACATTACTATAATCACCTGAGTAACATATTCTATACTAACTAGCTAAATCAGAATCTCCCTCAATTTCCTCTGAAGGTATTAAGGACAGTGGTTAAGAGCAGACTCTTAAAAGCTAGATTTGCATGAGTTCAAACCCTGACTCTGCTACCTCCAACTATAAGCTGTGAGCAAGTAACTTAAACTCTCCATGCCAAAATGACTGGCCTGTAGAACAGAAATAATAAGCAGCAGGACAGCTGTGAGGATTATCTTTAACATAGTACCCAACACATAGTACTGTTACCTACAGAGTCATGGACCTTGTCTTGTCTTTCAAGGCTTTAGTATCTCTGAAGTTCATACTCTTCTGCAGCATTATATTCCATAATCCCTTCTTTTTTAATGTGACAGATTAGCCACTTGCTAAACTCTTCTTCCACTGCTTCCATATAAAATGGCGGTCATCAGACCTCATTCTCAGCTTTCTACTCCTCTCCTTCTAGGTGACTTTATCCAGATTCACAGCTTGGACTGCCAACTCGACCAAGATGAATCCCAAATCTCAGCAGAAGTCTCGCTCCTAAATTCCAAACCTTACATTCCAGTGTCTACTGAACATCATCACTTAATAGTCTATGCAAACCACAAATACTTCGGGTCCAAACTAAACTCAGCATCTTTGTCCTAAAACGCAATCCTCCTCAATGTTTCTTCCCAGTTCCCTAGTAATTCAAATCTGAAATGTAGATTCTTTCCCTCTCACAAGTCTCCACCATCTGATGAGGCACCAAATCGTGTTTATTAGCTTTTCCAAATATCTCTTAATCTACTTCCTTCCCTGTTCCCACACTGCCCCTAACCTTAGCTCAGCCCTCAACATTTAGTGCCTAGATTTCAGTGACACCTCCTGCTTTCTATTCTTACTCTCCGTGACACACCTTTGTGCTATCTGCCAAGCTCACAACTCTCCCCATCTTTTCAGAACATCTCTCCCTACTCCATCTCCCAAACACACAGACAGAATGGAGCCTGACAGTCAAGTTTATAATAGCCATACCTAATTGGAATCGGGGCAGAAGATATCTCACACAACCTGAACAATAAGAAATGTTTTTCTCTTAAAAACTTCACGTTGGGGGGCATCTGGATAGCTCAGTTCATTAAGCAACCGACTCTTGATTTCGGCCCAGGTCATGATCTCAGGGTTGTGAGACCGAGCCCCGTGTCAGGCTCCTGCTTAGTAGGGAATCTGCTTGAGGATTCTCTCTCCCTCCTGCTCTTCCTCTGCCTCTCCCCCAGCTCATGCGCTCACTCGCTCTTTCTCTCTCAAATAAATAAATCTTTTAAATTTTTATTTAAAAAAAAAAAGTGGATGTTGGATTCAGAGACATCCTCAGAATCTTGAAGTATGTTTGAAATTGTAACATTAAGCAACTTCCGGAAGGTAACATTTCATCACATAGGCAAAGAAGCACAGAAAGCCAATATACAGAGGGGGGGAAAAAATAGGGCAAAGCAAAGGCCAAAGACAGGAGCTCCTGTTCAGCTTTCTAATCAGTTCCTCAGAACCTGAGGCTGCCATAAGATCCCTGAGCTACCCACTTTGTACTCACAAGAAATTAGGCCTCCCCTAAATTAAGCTGCCTCAAGAATGTTTTTTCCTTGCATTCATAAATACCTTAAGCTATTTAAACCTCCATATGTTCTAAGAGGTGATCTTCCCAAAATATTAATTAAATCTTGTACCTCCTCCATTCACAATCTTTTAATGGTTCCCTATAGTTCTAACCCCCTGATAACCTTCTAACCCTTGAGAAGACAGCTTACGTCTCCAGCCTCATCTCCTGTCACATAAACTCATGCACCACAGGTAGTATCCCTAACTCACCAACCTTTTGTGCCTCTATGCTGTTCTCTCTGCCTCAAATACTACACATTCCTTCTCCCAATGGATTAACATATCCTTAAGACTTGGCTCAAATGAAATTTCCTCTAGGAAACATTTCCTAAATCCCTTAAGCTAAATCAGATACTACACTCTATTCTCCCCCATAGTACCTGGTCACAACTTTACAGGAGCACTGGAATCATGTTAACCATTTACCTGTCTCCCATTTCCTTAAATTAGGGACTGTTTCAGCACCTATCTCCAGTGTTTTTTAAACAGCAAACATTCAATATATTCTACTTTAATAAGTACCTAACATTAAATAAGTATCCTACTTCCCTCTTATCAAAGAACTCCAATCAAACTACCCTGCCACATATTCATAATCATTGCCCTACAGGATATTCATGTATTTGAGGATTCTTAAATGGCCTGCCTTACTGGGAAATTTATTCTATCCCTTGTTTCTAATATCACTGTTTGATTTGTGTTAATTCAGTTCAAAAGATTTATTTAATCTGTGCTAGACTACCCCAATAACTTCTGATATTCACTCACAAGGATGGTAAAAGAAATATTTATCACAAATGTTAACAAGCCTCATATTCAATCCTCATTAGCTAATAATATTATCTTCAAATAAACAGATGAGATGGATTCAGCAATGCTAAAAAAAAGTTAAAAATAAAATAACTTTTAAAAACCTGTTTAAAGGGCACCTGGGTGGCTTAGTCAGTTCCATGTCCAACTCTCAGTTTAGGCTGGGGTCATGATCTCCAGGTCATAGGATTGGGCCCCAGGTTGGGCTCCTCACTCAGCGGGGAGTCTGCTTGGGTTTCTCTCTCTCCCTCCCCCTCTCTCTCCCTCCCCCCGCCACTCATGTGTGTGCACACACTCTTCTCTCAAATAAATAAATAAAAATAAAATCTTAAAAAAGAAAAACTAAGATCATATAGCTAGTTGGTTTGTGGCAGAGCCACAATTTATACTTGGGTCTGCTTGACTTTATAGCTCTTTCCACTGAAAATAGCCAACAGCACTGAAATACTACCAGACAAGGGGCACCAGGGTGGCTCAGATGGTTGAGCGTCTAACTCTTGATTTCAGCTCAGGTTGTGATCTCAGGGTCCACAGACTGAGCCCTGCATAGGACTCTGCACTCAGTGGGGAGTCTGCTTATTCCTCTCCCTCTGCTCTTCCCCACCCCCTGTTCTCTCCTTCTCTCTCCCTCTTTTTCTCAAATAAATAAAATCTTAAAAAAAAAAAAAAAAGAAAGAAAGAAAAAGAAATACTACCAGACAAGGAATTAAGAGATGTGGGCTCTAGACTCAGAACTACCAGTAATTTGCTATGCAACTATAGGCAAGTCATTTAATATCTTTGCATCTCCATTGTACATCTACAAAAAGGCGGGGTGGGGGGGAATAATACCTTCTCTACTTCAAAGGGTTGTTTTGAGGAACAAATATGCCAAAGCACTTTAAGTAACAAAAAACTTTGAAAATACCTTAAAAAACAAACCATACTGTGTGATTCCTTAAGTTCTATGCTTATTTTCTCTTCTAATCTCTTTAAATTATTTCCAATATTCAATAAATTCCTAAAATATTTCTGTGTGAAAAATAAATCTACTATTTCCTTGAGTTCAGCTGCTCTATATACCATACATGATTCTAACTGTCCTTAACTTCACCCCTGAGCTCAACAATTAATTTGATGTGTGTAACCCTCTGAGTAATGGTGTTTTCCCCTTCCTCAAAGCATTGTCTTAGTGATGCTACCATTTCAACAATACCTCCTAAGTTTCAAATACAAATGAGAGCTGGAATGAGAGAAGTTCCAGTTGAGTGACTAATCCTAGAGAGGGCAAAGGAGTAAAACAGGTTGAAAGTATGGAGGCATAATCTGAATCTAATCATGGGACACACCCAGACTGAGGGGTGTTCTATAGCATAACTGAGCTAGCTGTACTCTTCAAAATAAGAAACTGTCCCAGAAGGAGACTGGAGACATGATGACTAAATGCAACATGGGATTCCGACTAGGATGATTTTGATATAAAGGACAACAATGTACAATTTATAAAACATGAAGGAATTCTAAGGATTGGACAGTAATTATATATTAACGTTAACTTCCTAATTTTTATAATTGTATCTGGTTGTATAAGACAAAGCCCTTGCTTGTAGGAAGTACACACTGAAGTATTTGAGAGTAATGGGCATCAAGTCAAATGGTTCAAGAAAACAAAGTTCTTTGTACTTCACTTCCAAATTTTCAATAAGTTTGTGATTGTATCCAAAAAAATTTTTAAAGAAAGGTGAAGAAAAAGAAAAAAATTCCCCACCCACAAAAAAAAAAAGAGAGACAGACAGACAGCAGGAGTTCCATCTGCCCAGGATTCAGAAATGAGATGGGGGAGTTGGAGTGGTCTGAAACACGGCCCTCCTTATGCATATGGCATACTGTGAACCCACTTTATAAAAGGAATAAAAGGGGCTTCTGAGAGAAAACTTGGGCTATTTACAAGCAAGCCCTTGTTTAATTCATACAGAGTATGTTCTGTGCCAACTCTTCTCAGCTCATTATTAATAACAATCACCTTTGTTCAAGCCCACAGAACACTAACCAATTAATGAAGATGTAACACCCTTTCCATTAAACTCTCCTATCCTATCGACATTTGCACTGTCACTTTAAACCCCTCTAAATGAAACTAATCTTTACTCCTGAGAAATATGGAGACATATACCCTTCATAACAGATAAAGGAATTATAAGCAAGTATGATTAGTACACTTCAGAATCTCATAAATGTCAAAGAACTGATCTTCCACCTCTCCTTTTTTAAACTTAATGGTAATATCCTCATCCTAACTTCTTTGCCTTATCCCATGAAAAGATATTCATTATTTTCAGTTAAATGAGATATAACACTTTTCTTAAGTGCCTTTATATATGTCAAAAATATACATACCTCATCTACAAAGTTAATAGCATCAAACCAGTCTTGAAGAGCTTCAAGGCAGTATCTAACAACATTTCGAGTATACTCTTGAGTTTCCTAAAATAATAAGTTATACAAATTTTACATTATATAAATATGTATATTTTCAACTTCAAATTATATGTAATACATGAAAATTATATATATGGTAACATAATATATATAAAATCAGAAGACCACATTTGCCATTTTAAGAAATCGTTTCACAAACTAATAGTAACAACCAGAGACAATTAGGAAAATTAAAAAACACAGCATGTTATGTTTTATATAATTTATTCTTGGAAACGGATCAAAGCTGAAATAGTTTTAGGTGATGCATATCAAGCTCTATTCAAAGAGATTTCAAAAATATTATAAGTTTCTTAATATTAACTGTTTAATGAGTACAGCATCTTTGGGGATGATGAAAACATCTTAGAGATGAATGGTGGTTATGGTTGCACAACACAGAGAATGTACTTAATGTCAATGAACTGTACATCTAAAAATGATGAAACTGTGTATTTTACATATTTGCCACAATAAAAAAAAACAGACCAACAAAGGAGCAGAGAACCTTTAAGTACTGTGAGCAGCCTGTGAATATCTTAGCTTGCTAAAAAGAAAAGATAAGTGTGTGCCACTCAAAAGTACTATGAAAGAAAATTAGAATGTTTTATGGAGAAATTGAGCCACTGAAATAGGAAACTATTAAGTTAAATGGCAAAATAAATCATGATAGCCTCTCTTTAAAAAAAATAATAATAATGGGCAAAGGATCTGAATAGACATTTCTCCAAAGAAGATCTACAAATGGCTAATAAGCACATGAAGAGATGTTCAACATGATCAGTCATTAGGAAAGTGCAAATCAAAGCCACAATAAGCTATCACTTCACACCTATTAGGAAGGCTCTATTTTTTTAAAATGCAAAATAAAAAGTGTTGACAAGATGTGGAGAAACTGGAACCCTCACACATTGCCAGAGGAAATATAAAATGGTATAGCCACTGTGAAGTTAAACTCAGAGTTACCATATGACCAAACAAGTCTACTCTCATATACCCAAGAGAATTAAAAGTATTTGTTCACACAAAAACTTACATGCTAATGTTCACAGCAGCATTATCCACAGTAACTAAAAAATGGCATTAACCCATGAATGGACAAGTAGAATGTGGTACATCTATGCAATGGATTACTATTCAGCTTTAAAAAGAAATGACACACAACATAACAGAGTTGAACCATGAAAACATTATGCTAAGTGAAAGAAGAAAATGGCTGTATAATGTATGATTCCACTTATATGAAATATCCAGATTAGGCAAATTCATAGACACAGCTGGGAGAAAGCAGTTTCCAGGGAATAAGAGCAGACTGAGACTGGGAAGTATAAGGTTTCTTTAGGAGATGGGTGATTAGTGGGGAATTTGTGGTACCAGCTGTACAGCTTTGTGAATATACCATATGACTGAACTAATACTTTAAGATGGTTAAAATAGAGAATTTTAGGTTGTATAAATTTGAAATCTATAAAAAAAAGTTTTTAAAAGAAGACACTTTTGGCCTTGATGTATAATAAAAGTGCAGGTCACATCAAAGTCAAGTAGATTAAAATCTTTATATACAATTATTCTGTGCTTTAAAGAAAGCTAAGTTTCCCATTGCTGCCTTCTCCTTCATCCTGCTCAGTCTCCTGTCTTGTTCATTATTCTATCATATATATTATCATGCAGGTCCATCTTATGTCCACTACCATCCAGACCAAATATCACTTATCTAGTTTCCTTGCCAACAGTCTCACCCTGTTTTAATCTACACTATATGAAATTTATCTTTAAAAAATATTATTTTATACATTATGTTTCCTAATTTCTTACTGAAAAAAAATTTAATGGCACTTTTAAGTTACCATAAATAATGTGTCATAACCAAACTAAAGTGGCAGATAAGTCACAGGTAAAGAAACATTTAAAACCAAATGTTTGGGCAAAGGGTAACATAATACCCTTTCGGTACAAATACAAACTGATATGACCCTCCTGTAGAAAAATTTGAAAAGCATGTATCAAGAGCCTTTAAAAAGGTGACCAATTGGAGTGCCTGGGTGGCTCAGTGGGTTAAAGCCTCTGCCTTCAGCTCAGGTCATGATCCCAGGATCCTGGGATCGAGCCCCACATCGGGCTCTCTGCTCTGCAGGGAGCCTGCTTCCTCCTCTCTCTCTCTCTCTGCCTGCCTGCCTCTCTGCCTACTTGTGATCTCTGTCTGTCAAATAAATAAATAAAATCTTTAAAAAAAAAAAAAAGGTGACCAGTTAATTCCATTCCTAAATATAGTATATTTAATAATCATGTCCAGATCTTCTTTCTCCCATCTCCCACCACTAACACACCCATCCAAAAAAATGCAGTGTGCACATTACTAGTTTTATAACCTTTTCAGTCTGTTTATGCATATGTAAAAATGGACAGAAATGGACATAATACTATCTACCTCCTAGTACTGTGAAGGAAGCAAATTAAATAATGTTTGTAAAATGCTCCGTATCATAGTCTAGCACTATGTGTGACAAGCAGTTACGTGCTCCAAAGGGTCAGGGCCACAGTTACCTAAAGCTGCCACTAGATGGAGATTTTACAGCTTATTTGTTTTGTTAGGAAAGCAAAAATTTGTAGGATTCTGGAAATGTCCCATCCCTTTATCCAATCTGTTATCAATATAGTATTAGTTATTTAACTAGCTCTTAACATTTTCAAGAACCAAACAGCATTTAGGGCAATCATACAAAGAAAGTAAGCTACCAGGTGAAGTTCTTTTTATTGTTAATCCTTTAGTTTTATATCTTTTAATTAGAGAATAGAAACAACAAAACAGCTGTTTTACTTTAATAGTCTTTCTTCTAGCTTACATTTCTAAAACCCAACAACAGTATTGCTAAAAAGCTCTAGACAATCTTGCTTTTAACAGACAATTACAGCAAAATGGGAAAGAGCTGAAATCAGATGGATTTGTTTTCAAACTCAGCTTCTACTTAAAAGCTGTGTGAACGTGAGCAAGTTATTTAACTTCTGCAGGAAAGAGATGATACTATCTACTTTATAAGAGATACAATGAAGACTAGATTAAGAATATAATACAAATAATACAGTGTGAAGAACAATGTCTGGCAGAATGTGGGGGCTCATCAAGAGAATGTCTTAATTAGGAACTAAATACTCCCTTAACTGAGAAACTGCTCTCTCAGATTCTCTTAAATGGGGTTGCTTTCTCGATTCTCTTCACTTCTTAGGTTAAGGGAACCATAACACACTGCAATCCTGGCCTTCAAAGCTAAAAATTAAACTACTGCCCAGAAACAATGAGTTCATTATCAGAGATAAACATAAACCCAACTTCATAATCCAAATTCATCTTAAACACAACTGTCAGAATAATCTTCCTAAAATACTGATCTTTTCATATTAACATCATATCAACCTCCCTGATCCATCACTGTCTTTTGTTGGCTTATAGGATACTGTGCTCCTCTAGGTTTTCTCCTCACCCTTACCTCTGATGTTGCAGTGTTAGTTCTTTCTTCAGGGTTCACTTCTCTCCCTACTTGATCTCATCCCACACCCCTGGTGATAAATACCATTTACGTTACCAAGGGTCTAAAATTTATAACCTTAGTCCTGACTTCTCTTTTGAGCACAAGACAAATCAGCCCCCACACTCATTACTCTCAGAGCAAACTGTTATTCTCCTATAGAGCACTTACAAAATGAATCTGTGTGTTTACCTACATAACATCTATCTCCCCCATCAGACTGCCCCATGAAAATAAGGACCATGTCTATCTGGCTTAACACCAAAACCTAAGCATCTACATAATGTCTAGATAGTGTCTGGCATAAGAACAGCATTGAACAAAATTTTTTTTTAGTGAATGAACAAATGAACCTCATATTATATAACAGGGTTTTGTTTTGTTTTGTTTTATTTTGTTTTGATAAATGCTACAGTGGAAATTAAACAAAGTACTGTGAAAGCACTGAAACTAGAATCATAAACCTGACTGAAAGAATTTAATGAGCAGATTACATATCAGCTGAATAGCATTTTTATAGAGCTAACACTAGTGGTTCTTTACTCTGGTTAGAATCACTGCCAAGGTCCTTCTGCACTCAAATAAATCAAAATCTCTGAAAATGGGGGTTAGGCACATGCATTCTTAAGCTTCTTGGAACACTGAAAAAAATTAAAAAATTAAAAATTAAAAAATTAAATTAAACTAAAAAAAGGCTTCCAAAATGATTCTCATCTAAGAATAAGCAGAAAGAATGAGAGACCATAAGCCAAAAAGGGATTAGTTTGAACAAATGCACAGGTACCAAAAGAGGGATACCACATGTTGAAAAATGGTATTCAATCCAGTGACGACACGCAGAAAGACAGAGGGGTATAAATGGAAGATGAATTATAAGAGACAAGTTAAGGGGCACCTGGGTGGCTCAGTGGGTTAAAGCCTCTGTCTTCAGCTCAGGTCATGATCCCAGGGTCCTGGGATCGAGCTCTACATCGAACCCCACATCGAGCTCTCTGCTCAACAGGGAGCCTGCTTCCCTTCCTCTCTCTCTGCCTGCCTCTCTGCCTACTTGTGATCTCTGCCTGTCAAATAAATAAATAAAATCTTAAAAAAAAAAAAAAAAGAGAGAGAGAGAGAGAGACAAGTTAAGGGCAAATGATGGAGGATCTTAAATGTCTCTATAGGAAACACAGATGTTACCCTGTAGACTGATAAGAATTTTAATGATTCTTTAAGCAAAGGAGAAAGATGCACAGAGCTTAGAAAGGTAATTTCAGTACTGGGACAGATCAAGAGTAGGAAGAATTTAGAGGCAGGAAAACCAGTTAAATTATCTTAACAACCCAGATTTTAAAAATATAAGGAAATAAATTAAAAGACAGGAAAGAAGTGGTAGGGAGGATTTCTGGAGCAGAAGAGAAATTTCATGGTATCTAATAACAGGTTGAATAAAACTGGCACAGCAAGGACAGAAAGTTTCTATATTAGATAACTATATTTTCAGACACCATTAAATGACATTAAATGACACCATTAAATGACCCATACAGTATGGGCCAATGAATTTAATAAGTTAGTTAGTGGCTTGAGAAAATCCATCTACCTATTATGAGATCTTCATGAATAACCAGAGCTGCTGGAAATCTGAACCCGGCTAGACTAACAAAGTTGTAAGTCACATGCATTTGGAGAAGAGCTGAAGTCATGAGAGAAAATATAAATCTGATTAAAGGGACTCATATATTTAAAGAACATATGGAGGAGGGCCTCATAATAACCCTATGAAGGGCAGGCTTCAGTGTCCTGTTTCCGTTTTCTTTTGTTTTGCTTTCTCAAAAACAAGGAGAAGGTAGGAGACTGTCAAATAGTTTTAAGTGAGTTGACCAAGCAATACAAATAGAAAAAGGCAGACCCAAGATAAGAATCCAAGACTTCAAAACATTTCCACTATAAAATCTGGTCCAGCATGCTTATGGATACACGCTGCCAGTTGGTCTTCATGAGATCCATAGAGCAAAAGCTCAGTCAAGTTCTTAGTTTAGTAGGGTCAGGAAATTCCATTTTTCTGGATCATCCAAGGACTCTGGAGATCCATTAAACCACTACTTTAAAAATGCAGAAGTGAAATATATATTTGTATACAAAGACACAAGTATATCCAATTACAAATGATCATTTTCTTATCCAATTACAAGAATTAATGTTGCTGCTATGCTACTCTTAAGATTCCTTTGGTAGACAACTGGAAGTTGTATGAAATGCATACTAATTTTGTGCTTGGAATCTTAAAAATGTAAACGTTATTAAGAACTATTCTCACTCCTTAAAGACAAGAAGCAACAGATAACTAACTGATAATGGATAAAATGAAGCAATAAAGATAAATGTGGAGACTTCTAAAGCTCCAAAGACTATTCACAGTAAGGAAAGGCTGCAAGGATCTGACAATATAATGAACTCCAACTTGCCAAAGAATAGTAGTTAATGTCTCAGGTCAGTGTTCACAGAGCTGAATTCACAATTAAACATTGCCCATTAATATATATGAGTAAACAAATCAATGTTTTCACAAATCTTTTTCTTAAATCGCTCTTTTAAAGGTAAAGACAGAAATTAACAAAAATATTTTCAACATACCCTAACTTTACAATGGGATAAGAGCCCCCACATTGGCTGTGCACAGGCCTCAAGTTCAGCAGCAAAGGCAGCATAGTAGGTCTGAGACTCAAATTCCACATGCTCATTTAGTTCTCGCTTGTTTAAGTTCATACCTTGCAAAAATTAAAGCAGATATAAACCTTGCCAAATAGAAGCAAGTATTCATATTAAAAATCAAGTAAAATACTTCCTAGTACCAAACACTCAGTGCACACAAATGGCATAAATGACACGATATGTAGAGAAATAAATAAATAATTTGAAGTAAAATAGTCCTTTTAGAAGTTTTTACAAACTAGGTTTTCTTAGAAACACTTTGTGAATTGTCTCTTTAAATTGAGTATGTTGAATAAGAAAGTCAAAACTATTTTAATTGACACTATTTGAAATTTTATGAAAGTGTTATAAATCTTTCTTGAAGAATAAATCAGAAATTTCTAGATTAATGATTTAAAGTATAGGATTTACACTCCTGTTTCCTTTTTAATAATTTGGTATTTTTCATAACTCTGATATATTTTCATGAACAATTGATTAAAGTACTTACAAATATTAATTAAAATGAGATAGTTCACATGTAACCTGAATGATGTGCTTTTATCTTTTAATCAGTATATTAGATCGTCTTGCATTAGGCATTTTGTAAACTAAAAAAATTGACAAAAAAGTAAAATTCATACCTTGAAAGAAAGATACAAAGTTCATCCATGTAACTAACAAACCATGGTCCTCCAAAAATCTCTTAGCCACACTTTGATGAGAAAGGATATTAATAAAATCACTGACAAGAGGCCAATAAGTGTTATTCTTCAGTAATGCTTCTCCACAGTTCACTACCACATGTAAACTATTTTCTTCATCTAAAACAGACATACACAGCCCAGTAATAAATAAGTTTTAAAAAAACAAAAACTTTACCAACAATACACATTATATACATTAGAATCAGGGATATCTCAATTCAAACTCCAGCCAGACATATGGTGTGTTACTTAGACTCTGAATCAATTTCCCCATCTATAAAATGAGGGAAAGACACATATCTTAAGGAAATTAAATGAAACATTAACATAACACTAAGCACATCATTAAAATAATTATGACCACATATCTAACATATTACATGATACTGAGCTAGCTATATATTCATAAAACCTTATTATTTTCCTAATTTTAACAACATAATGCAGTATCTTTAGTTCTAATCAATAAAATATTTTATCCCTAGATTAATCTCATTCCATCTTACCAAACAAATCTATATGTGATGTATAATTGCTTTCTTCTACTCAAAACATATGTAAATGTAACTTTTTAGCAAGTACAGTATTCCAAAAATGAAAGATACACATATAAATAAACTTAAGCCTTTTAAAAAAAATCCTCAAAGTTTAATTACATTATTGTGGGTGGGGAAAGATTAGGTATGTACAAATCTTTACTATTAGAAGCTACAGCATATATGCATTAGCTCTCCTAATCTAGTCCAAATTAACTAATTCACTGGACAAATGAGCCCCCATTCCTAATGTAAAGCATACTAATACCCATAATATACAGAATGCACAAAGCTAGTAACCTGCTCCCTAGTACATAAGCCAAGATATATGCTTATCCAGAGTCCATTTTTGTTTCTGTTCATGCTAACTGTTCTTTTCATTATAAATTTTAAATTAAAAGTACATAAACTGATGAAATATAAAGACAGGTATGACAAAAACTGGATCATAAGCTTTTGAGAGACAATAAAAGTATCTAAGAAAATGCTAAAAAATCTTAGAGAAAAATCATAAAAACCTAGAATTTTTGCACTCAGATTGCTTTATACAGATTTTTTGTTTTAACTCCAAAGAAACTGAAACTGGAAATCACAGATGATGCCTTACAGAAGTGATGAGGGAGAACTCCAGACACGGAAACCAAAACTTAAAAATGCTTTGCCCAAAATTAACAGATTAGAGAATGAACAAGCATCTCTGTATTTTAAGTTAAAATGCACTGTTTAATACATGTATAATTTTTTTAATGATAACTCACTTTAACCAACTTTTTCAACTAACCATCTACTTGTGAAACTCATCAGTGGGGGCACTGGGTGGCTCAGTGGGTTAAGCACTGGCCTTCGTCTCAGGCCCTGATCTCAGGGTTTTGCCCTGGGATGGAGCCCCCGCTCAGTGGGGTGTCTGCTTCTCCCTCTCCTTTCACCCCTCCCCCCAACTGGTGTGGACTCTCTCTCTTGAGCACAAGAGCTCACTCTCTCACAAACAAACAGTATCTTTTTTAGAAGTTTAAAATATTTTTAAAAATAAAAATAAACTCATCAGTGAAGAGGCTTCTACTGTACTTCTTATTTTCCATACATTAAATTTAGGTTTCAGTCCATGAAATTATTTTACCTAACTCTTAAATTTAATAGTATGTAAGAACAGGACCCACAAAGTTAAGTATGTACTCTTTTAGTGCCTCTCAATAGGAGAGAGAGTGTAACTGAATGAAGAAGTGGGGCTTCTACAAACCACGTCACCTGAGTTAGAAAGCCATCTCTGACTGACAACTGCTGCCGCCATGAGTTGGTGGGCAGTTGATGTTAATGGGACAGTGCTCAGTGATGATGGAATTTGAAATTTTTTAAACACTGAAAATCACTGTTCTATTTAATTGAAACCAGAAGATGAATAAGCAGAATAAAATAAATCAAAATGACTATTTTCCTGGCACTGCTGTAAATACTACTGTTCTTATGAAAAACACCTTGGAACTTTTGGTAAAATAAAGTGACTAGGACTTCTATTTTTCCCCAACTGAGATTCACTCATCAACAAATATTTATTCAGCGCTTACTGAGGGCCAGGTATTCTTTTAAGTTCTGAGACTAAAGTGGTAAAAAGTCAAAACTTATATAGTCTCTCCACTGAGATTAATGTAAGACAGTGTGATACGGCTATCATAGGCAAAGTACAAGAAGTCATATGAATAAATACAGCTAGTCTACAATTCAGGAAAAGACTCTAACTTAGGAAGTGATGTCTAAACTAAGATCTACAGAATGAAGGAGGAATTAGGATCAGCCAAATAAACCAGGGATGGGAGAGGAAATGGTGTTGTAGGTAGAGGAAGCAATATAAAAAAAGGATGCAATCTTTGGGACAAAGAATGCAGGGGATAGGTGGCACAAATGAAGCCAGAGGGCCTTAAAAATCAGCTCCAGGAGTTTGGAGTTCATGTGAAGAGGATGGCAAGCCACTGGGGGGTAGGGTTGAGAGACAGGGACATGATCAAAAGTGTAGTGTGGAAAGTGACCAAAGGAAGGTGATGATGGCTAGTGGTATGAGGCCTAGAGATGTCAATGGCTTGAACTATGGTGGTGGCATGAAGATGTAAAGATGAAAAGAACAGCTATTTAAAGATGTTTAGAAGGTTCAAATGCAGACTTGATGATGTTTATTAAATCTACAAGAAGCACGAAGAAGTCAAAAAAGACCCACAGGTTTTTAAGTTGGGCAGCTGCATAGGTGGTTGACAGTGGTACCAAAACACACACTTGTGTACTCATATATGCATACATATATACACACTCACACACACACAATAATGGAAAAGAAGCAAGCTTGATGGAGCGATAAGAAGGAATTTTTGGTGTGGACATTGTGTGTTTGAAGTACTTGCAGACATTCAAAGAATACAGCTCAATAAACAGTTTAATATGCAGGACAGAACAATCTGGAATTAGTACATCTATAGACATTCCTATGGCTATGCAACATATGGCTTTGGGGGTTTGGGGGTGGGCTTGGGTTTTGTTTTTTTTTTTTTTTGTTTTGTTTTTTTTTTAGTTTTTTTTTTTTGTGAGAGAGAGTGTGTACGAGAGTGTGGGGGAGAGGGGCAGAGGGAGCAAGAAAGAGAATCTTAAGCAGGTTCCATACCCAGTGCAGAGCCCACCACGGGGCTCGATCTCATGACCCTGAGATCACGACCTGAGCTGAAATCAAGAGTCGGATGCTTAACCAACTGAGCCACCCAGGCATCCCTGCAACATATGGTTTTAAGTTTCCATTTTATACAGTTTGTTTCATAAGACAAATTATAAAATTTCAGCGATATGAATAGCTATATTTAGAATCACAAAGTAATACGGTACAGAAGAAAATATAACAAAGTAAAAGTGTAAGGTAGTGATCGCTTACTACTAGAGGTTTTTTCCTTTTAATCTTTAGCTATTGCTGTGCCCATGTGAATTCTCATTGTATCAGCTTCTATGTTTACTAATAGTATAGACAAAATTTTCAAATACTGTCTAATGAAAATTTCTGCAAAAGCTAGATAGATCTATTAAAAAAACAAAGTATAGAGATCCTATTGTAATATCTGTAGCTAGTTATAGGTAGTTCAAAATATTTAAAGCCTATTCTAATACTCTTGATGTAAGAACAGGAAAGTTTATGGTGCTTTTAGAAAGCCAGTAAATATGTATCATGAAACATAATGCTACTTTTAAAAGAGGACTAAAACACCATGGGAGCTAAAAACCATTTTAGACCTTGGCTTAGAAATAATGTAATTTACTGCTAGAAGAAATACATTTATACTTAAAGATCTTAGCAATGCTACCACCAGCTACTTAGCTTCCAGAAAATTCAATTTGTGTAAGAATTTTCAGAATAGATTAACTGCATTAGAAGGCAAGTACATACAGAAGGCAAAAATAAGACTTTGCAGTATGATTTTAGAAAATATAGGAAAAGTGAGAAGAGCAAAAATACCAGGACAAAGTGCCAAAAAAACACCAACATCAACAGGAGAAGAAGAAAAGAGCTTTGGGCCACAGAAAGAACAGACAATCAACAGTGTGAAACGCTGCTGAAAATCAGTAAAGATAAGGTCCGAAGAGTGGCCACAGGTTTCCCCATCATGTATGTCATGAAAAGGGTGATCCCATAATTTACTGTATAAAATGGGACACTTTTGAGAGTAAAGGAGATTGTATGAATAACTATGTCAGAACAATAGCATTACTTGGAGCCATTCAGGGAAAAATAGAACATGTGACCAGTGGAGTCACAAACAATTTCAGAGAGAGCAACAAAATGGTGGAAGTGGACACTAGACTGAAGTCAGTTACTGAGTGACTAAAAAGCAAGGAAACAAACAAACTCTTTCAAGAAATCTGGCTACAGAAAAAATATGAGAATGAAACACATCTTCTCAAACATTCTTCCTTAAAGATCAAGTACAAACAATATGTAACTAATAAGCACAGCTAAACCATTTAGTCAAGAAAAAAGAACTCCAGATGCTTTCCAAAAGAGCAGATACTTCTAACTTTAAAAAGTTTTCTAGTTTAGCGGGGTCTGGGTGGTGCAGTCAGTTAAGTATCTGACTCTTGATTTCAGCTTAGGTCATGATCTCAAGGTCATGAGATAGAGCCTGGCGTTGTGCTCTATACTCAGTATGGAGTCCACTGAAGACACTCTCTCTCCCTCTGTCCTGCCCCACCTCTCTTTCTCTCTCAAACAAATAATATCTTTAAAATTTCAAAACAATTTTTAAAATTAAAGTTTTCTAGTTTATAAATTAAAAATACTCTTTTAGGGGAAAGTCTTTCTCTAAATATATATTTTGATATATAAGAATATCATTGATACAAATGAATTATAATAGATACCATTTCAAAAAAGAACAAGCAATACATGTAATATATGTAGCTTAATCTTCAAAAGAAAGGGTCATCTTATCTGAAAATAGAAGAGCTATAATACAAAGCACCTTTTAAATTTTCCTTTAAAAAGGTGAAGAGATATATTGCTTAATGTAAATAATGTATTATGCTCCCATTATACCTACAACAGGAAGACAGACTTACATAGTGGGCAGGAGTACAGGTTTAATTCAGACAACTAGCCTTACTATTTACAGCTACAAAACCATAGATCATTGACTTCAACTCCCTAAGCCACAGTTCCCTCACTTATAAAATGGAAAAAAACAGTATCTACTTCACAGTTAAATGACATCATACAGAGTACTGAGGAAAGAGCATAGCACATAGTGAGTGCTCAAAAGCTGATAGCTATCATTTTAGCTAGCTATCATTAGCATATATAAGCACTGCATACCGCACTGAGCATACACCAATTTTCAGGTTATGGTATCACTTGAGAATGGATGACATGAAAACAGAGAGAAAATAGTAGCTGATATGCAAAAGGAGGTAACAGTGAAACAAAGCAAGTCTCAACTACAAGATCTCTCCTCCAAAGACAATGGAAAGGTCCTAAGATTTAATCTCAGGTATGTTGTTAAAGTTTAGCCCCATGTGCCAACTTGTAAGACACAGTACTATCAATGTGGACCTGCCTTGTGTCATGGTTAAGGGTAGACATCAGGAGATAAAAAGACCTTGGCTCTGTCATTTACTAGCTGTCTAACCTATGGTAAATGCGTTAACTTCTCTAAGCCTCAACTTACTCATCTTTAAAGTGGGAATAATATGGATAATAATAATACCAATCTCAGAGAACTGTTCAGAAACGTAACTGAGACAACATATGAATGGTATTAATACAGTGCCCTGTACACAGCAAATACTCAAATAAAACAAATTATTACAGGGAGGTAAAGTTAAGATGAAAGACCACAGTGAAATGAGAATGGGAGGAGATGCTAGAAATATTATAGTAGTTTGAGGAGTATCAATCATATAGTGGGCACAAAAGAAAAAAACTAAAGACCTCTCTAAGGGAAAAAAAAAAGGGAAGATTTATTTCAACTTTTAAATTTAAAACTACAGGCATATAAAAATGTCTAAGGCAGATAATAAAAATTTATAATAAAAAAATAGGTACATGACTAATAAAGAAATGGTTAAATTATGGTAAAGCCATATGACATTAATACCTGCAACCATTAAAAAACATGTTTCAACACATACAATATAGCAGCATATTTTTTAAGTATTATTTGAATCTGTAAATATACTCGTATCATACAAAAAGACAGAAAAGAACTATCCAAAACTGTTAACAGCTATTTGTGAATAACAAAGCTAAAGGTAATTTTAAAGTTTGCCTTAAAAATAATAAAGTTTATCTTTAAATTTTGATGAAAATTTTCAAAAAATTCTTTAACAAAGATGTATTACTTCATAATATTTTTAAAGCTATTTTAAGCATGTAAGGAGGTTTTTAAGACTAGTTACACAAAGTATACCAATAATAAAACTAGTGAAATAATTCTGAGTTTACCTTGTAGCTCACTTTTAATAAGGCAACTTTCCATCATGTATAATAGCACAGTGACCATAATATCCAGCAGCTGACATTCTTCTGTTACCTGTCTGGCTAACTCTTCATTGCTGAACAACTGAACACTAATATGCACAATTCTGTTAGACATTGTGTCTGACTCGTGACTTTTCTTCAGTGTTTTCATAATGAAAGCATAATGCTGAACAAACGTTTTTGTGAAAGCAACCTGTAAATTTTTAAATAGGAAGAAAAAACATATTAGTTTAACTTTGAGTTTTATAACGCATTTTCCAATATATTATATTAACATTTTAGAGCTATTATTAGCTTATGATGACACCCACAGAAATTTTAAAAGTTATTTCAATGATGATGGTAGTCACATTCTTTTGTCTGAAACATTAGCAAAATACTTGGATGATTAAAAAAATTTTAATAGACATTTTAAATTATTAAAGTTTTAGAACAATTTTAAGTATCATGATTTAAAAATGCCAATTTTCACTTTGGTTACAAATATATCAATTCACTAATGTCGAAGTAGGTATCTTTGTTCTGTGCTATCTACTTTAACAACAAAATCTAAAGTCTCAGCTTAAAACCATACCAGAGGATTTAATATAATTAAAATCAAGAGAATCAATGTGATTAACTCCAAAAGAAATGTCTTCTCCTATTTGACTGGAAAACTGACCACTATCTGAGTAAATAAATACTCTCTCTATGTACCATACACACCACTTCTTCTTTTCTTAACCAGGTATAAAGACATAAAACAATGCCATTATTCATTAAAGTGTAACTCCTAAAGAGGCTTTATTATATAAACCATAAGGAGAACTACAGCCGAAAAAAAGGAAGAAGAAGGATAGCATAATTTATTTTCTTTTCATCATACACTAGGCTGTGTCACTTTGCCATAATCACATGATGGTCATAAGTGAGAGTCTAGACCCTCTGGAACTACAGTCTTCACCTATCTACGTGTGTATATAGGTCAATAACTGTTCTCTCTTTAACGCTTATGGCCAGCAGCAACTAACCCTGTGATTTTCTCAAACCTAACCTCACAATCCACTTTTTTTTTTAAAGTAATCTCTACACGTAACATGGGTCTTGAACTCATCACCCCAAGATCGAGAATAGCAAGCTCTACCAACTGAACCAGCCAGAAGTCCCTATAATCCCACAATCTAAATTCAGCTGACCCCTTAAACATTCTCATAGCACTTTGTAACTCTCCTTTGGAGAACCTACCACAATTTAATTGACTACATATTTACTTGTGCAATTATTTTTTTGTTTGTCTCCCAGCATTCTCTTTGGACCAAGTTCCATGCAGACAGACTACTCTTAGGAATACTGCTTTGTAAACTGCTTTGCCTCAGATCTATGATCCTGTGCTTTTTGTGCAAAACCTATTTTGACAACAAAATAAGCTAATGCTTTTTATTAGTTTTATCTCAGTCCTCAAAGCTACAATAAAATAAGACACAGCTTAAAAACAAACCAAAAAATTTCATGATGAAAAGGTAAAGAAAGAGGAGCAAAGTTCAGAAAAGAAGGGAAAAAACATAGATACCTTATACTCTTGATCTGGAAGCATGTTGAGTAAGAAAGTTACCATCTTCTGAGGGAATTCATACTTTATAGTCCAAAACAACAGTTCTTCTAGAAAACTTTTATGTTTCAAAACATCCATTATAGATTGATCTACATAAAAAAAAGAAAACTTATCACCTAATGATTTAAGCTGCTCATCTCATTTAAACCTTACTATAATTAATAACCATTAACTTTAAACACTTGAGTGTATCTACAAATTAAGGACACCCTTTCAATAATTCAATAATACTGACATCATCAATCCAGGTTTCTACAATTTCCATGGTAAACAATAAAATACTTAATCCTTATATTTAAATAGGAAGCAGTTACTAAAAAAATAATTATTTGCCCTTAACATAAGCCATTTATCTAAAATTTCTAAGATTCAAAATAATTATCCTACAAGAACAATATTTATGGTATTTATACTAATACTAATAGTAATTAATAATTTTAAGCTAAAAACAAAATATTAAAGCCATAAAGCCCAAAATTATTGAATCTCTTCATTTTTAGTTTTTAGAGAAAAGGGGGGAAATTGATATAGGATTCAATAATTTATTTCTTCAAAATTGTTCTCCAGAAATGAAATACTAATTTTGCTACAGGAAGTAATTACTAATGTATTGCTTACTCTAGTATATACAGAAGCATTTACTTCTTATCTAGTAAGAATATACCAGGAAAATTATAAAGAATGTTATACATTCTTACTTGCTCTGGACTCAAGATGCCCTTCTTTATGCATAGGGAAACAGAAAATGGATGCCCCTTTTAAATACAAGGATTCAAAAAGGGATAAAATTACTACACAGCCAATTTCTAAGCTATTCCTTGAGGACTACTCTGTCTCCTACTAATCTCTGCAACCTTGTCACACTGAGTCAACAGAAAGGTCTCAACAGGTATATAATGAACTGAATATTTTTAATACTTTGGCTATTTCTTTCTCTCACCTTAGTGTCTTTCCCTAAAAAAGAACTACAAAATTCTGACTTCATCTTTGTTGGAGCAAATGATCTTGGGCTTGGGCTACCGCTCTGGATTATCAGGTCCATTAAAAGGACATTTTAGAGGATACAGCAAGTGTCAACTGTGAATGGATTGGTTCAGTGATAATGCTTTCACAAGGACTAGAGTTAAACAAAGGATTCTAAAAAATAATATCACATACGACAAAATACCCATGTATAGCCCTAAATTGAATTATAGTTCAAGTTATCTTATAGAGTAACCCTGAAGCATTTTTTCAATTAACCCTACCCTACCTCAGTCTCACAGTTCTCCTATTATTGAGTAATGTGGTCACACCACATCTCCTCAGGTCTAAAAATGTCACAATAAGGGCACCTGAGTGGCTCAGTCAAGCATCCAACTCTTGATTTCGACTCAAGTCGTCATGTCAGGGTCCTGAGATTTAGCCCTACATTTGGCTCTACGCTCAGCGCAGGGTGTGCTTGTCCCTCTCCCTCTGCTCCTTCCCCTTCTTGCACTCACACACTCTCTCTCTAAAATAAATAAAATCTTTTTTAAAAAAATGTAACAATAAGCAGGCCATCAATAAGCATGCCATATCTCTCTTGATTCTTCTTTAAAACATTCTGATTTTTTTTTAAAGATCTTATTTATTTGACAGACAGAGATCACAAGTAGGCAGAGAGGCTGGCAGAGAGAGAGGAGGAAGCAGGCTCCCTGCTGAGCAGAGAGCCCGATGTGGGGATCGATCCCAGTACCCTGGGATCGTGACCTGAGCCGAAGGCAGAGGCTTTAACCCACTGAGCCACCCAGGTGCCCCTAAAACATTCTGATTTTAACAGGCTTGAATAAATAATTATTAGACATAACTTTAACCCAATTTTTCTGTTAATAATAACCCATTATTTTTAGAATAATCTTTAGAATCTCCATTATTCTGGAGATACTACGAATTTAACTACAGAGAGGCAAAAGTTATATCCCAATTTCCTAACTCCCTTTCAGTCTGCCTTTGGTATAAGCAATATTTAATAGCGATAAAAATATAAATACAGGGGCGCCTGGGTGGCTCAGTGGGTTAAAGCCTCTGTCTTCAGCTCAGGTCATGATCCCAGGGTCCTAGGATCAAGCCCCACATCAGGCTCTCTGCTCAGCAGGTAGCCTGCTTCCCTCTCTCTCTCTCTCTCTGCCTGCTGCTCTGCCTACTTGTGATCCCTGTCTGTCAAATAAACAAATAAAAATCTTCAAAAAATATATATATATAAATATAATTATACTATACATCCCAGTGGAAACTATTTATTCTTTATTTTCTAAATCTCGGAATTTTCTACTGATAAAACAGAAATCTCTTCCTCCTGAACTAGATCATTCCCAGGATACAACAATTATTTTAAAAATAGAAATAAATAAATCTTGCAAAAAATGAGGTAAAATATATTCAAAGGCACACACTGACAGAGTCAAAGCCAAAAAAATAAAATTAGGGCCCAAGTGAATCAGGTGGACAAAATTATATTCTAATTTTGAATATAACCCAGAGCATATTACTGATGTCAGTTTAATTCTTACAATTCATTTAGCACTAATATGACTGAAAATTTTAGACTACCAAAAAAATAAATTAATTAAATCTCAAAGATAAGTGTTTCTAAAAATATTTACAAAATTAAAAAAACTTGTAGTATTAACCTGAGAACTCAGTTATGACTCTGCAAGTCTGCATTTGCCAAATGAAAGCCTGGAGCTACCATAATTATTTTATATATATATATATATATAATATATATATATATATATAATATATATACACATATATATATAATATAATATATATATATAGAAAAAGGTATTCATTTTTTAAAATAAATTATCCAAATGAACCTTCTATAACTTCTACTAAAATAAAAATAACTGCAATTATGTACAATTCCATTTTTTCATCGCCAAAGAAAAAAAACCACAGTATCTTCACTGTCATTGTTCTTAAAATAAGTGATGTCATTTTCCCCAAGATATTTAAAACATGAGTGATGTGCTTTGTGTTATGCTATGGAGATGTGGTTAGAATGCTTCCATTAGTTATGCATAATGACATATTTGTCTTTAAAATCTGGATTTAAATTGTCATGATTTTTAGAATGCCTAAACTACCTTAAGCCAAACTGTAAAAAGAGATTTTAGAGCAATCAGTATGTGGTACAAATGCATGAGTAACATAAAGATTTTCATTAGACAGCAGAGTCCAGGATCCATAACTCAGGAGCTCAATAATCTCAGCCACATTAGCTGAAGCCCTATAGGCCTCAGTTTCTTCATCCTTAAAATTTAGGTTTAGAGACAAGACAGTGAATGTGGCACAGTGCCTCAACCTCTTGCCTATTACTATCTTTTATTTTCAGCTCACTTTCAAACCACTGAACCAAATTCTTACAAAAACTAAACCAATTCTTGGACTTCTGTTATCTTCAAAAACAACTACCACTTTTTGAAAACAGAGGTTCTACTAATTCAAAAAGCCATTTCTTCCATGCACATACTTAAAGCAAAAATGGTAACTGATCAAGTCTTAAATCTCTGTAGCACTTCTCACCAGTGGAGGAAAGAAGAGAAGATAATCTAATCTCAAATATGAAAAAAAATCAGGACTAAAATAAGCTTCAATTTTAAGTCTCCATAGAAAGTATCTTCACCCAACATTTGACCAGACTGTAGGAAATCAATGATCTCTCACACCATATCAAGTATTTTTTTTTTTTTTTTAGACATCCCTAAAACTGAAACTCAAGTATGTACCTAAGAGTCCACTTCAACTCAGATGTATGTCAAGGACTCAGGTAAACACACAGACAACTCTGGTAAGTAAAAGGCCAGGTCACCATATGAGTTCTAACTTCCTTCAGGCATCACAATTTCCCTGCTAGGCAAGGAAGAAGGGGAACATGTGTACACATGTGCATCCTGGACCACAGATCAAATTTCATGCCCTTTGCTAGGGTTGAGCCAAGGGCAGGCCACCCCAAGATGGACTCCTTTGGTATGAAGATGAGGAGGTTCCTCAAAAAAATAAACACAGAAATACCATGTCATCCAGTAATTCCGCTACTGGGTATTTAAACGAAGAAAACCAAAACACTAATTTGAAAAGATATATGCACCCCTATGTTTACTGCAGCATTATTTACAATGGCCAAGATATGGAAGTTTCCATCAACAGACAAATGGATAAGGAAAATGTGGTATATATACACAATGGAACATTAGGCACCCATAATAAAGGATGGGATTGTCACAAGACAACATGATGGACCTAGAGGAGGATATTATGCTAAGTGAAATAAGTCAAACTGAGAAAGACAAATACCATATGATTCCACTCATAAGCGAAATCTAAAATATAAATATATATATGTAAATATATATGTGTATACACACATACACACACACACACACACACACACAGAGCAGAATCAGACCTATCAATACACAGCACAAACTGATGGTTGCCAGAACAGAACAGGTGGGGAGATAACCAAAAAAGAGTGAAGGAGAGAGGGAGATACCAGCCTGCAATTATGGAATCAGTAAGTCATAGGAATAAAAAGCAGACCATAAGGAATACAGTTAGTGATCCTGCAATAGTGATGTTACAGGACAGATGGTAGCTACCTACACTTGTGAACATATCATAACGTAGAAACTTGTCAAATCACTAAGTTGTATACTTGAAACTAATGTAACTTTGTGTGTCAACTATATCAAACAAAAGCAATCAAAATCCAGCAGATTCAGGAAAACCTCTTTGCCTTCCCCATCAACAACCTAAAAAGAATTCAGATAGAGGACCTGCTCCAGAAAGAGAGCTATCACCATAGATAACTACATTATGATATAAACTAAGTATGGTAGACAGGGAGGAACCTAGCAAGACCTGTGTCCCATTGTTTCTAAGAGGCCCAGCAAATATTTATTTATCAAATATTTACTCTTTCCCATTTTTATGTGATTTGCATGTCTTCCCTTTGAAGTTCCAGACCCTTACCCATTTCTCCCTAGTTCAGAATCACCTATATACTTTATTTTGCCTGTTTTGGGAATTTCCACATCTGTATGAATTCCCCATACATACACCATTAAATTTTATTTTCTCCTGTTAATCTGTTTACTGTCTTCTTAGTCTGGCTAGAAGGATCTTGAGCAGTCCCCAACACTAGGAGCCCCAAGTTAAATGCAGCAGCATAACTAACTCTGAACAGACTTACAAAATGAGCCTCAACTGAAACTGCCTGCTTGTTCCACCTTTCCAAGCAGCTGTAAATATTCCAAGAGATACACTCAGCACCAGAAATAATAATTATCTTCTTCTCATCAAAATAATAATTCAACCTCTGGAGACTCTCTAACAGACAGACCATACTATCCCAGGATATAGACCATGTTAAGATCTGGAAATCCATGGCAAAAATCCAGAGCATAGGCTGTCAACGAGTAACAAGTACTCTAGAAAATTTTTTAGTAAGGGTCAAGAAAACAGTGATTTAACAGCTTAGGCTCTGGTATTTGAATTAAGGATCTATTTCTCATTAGTTGTGATCTCTAACATGCCTCCATTTCCTCATTCATAAAATAGTAATAACAGCAATAACAATAATAATAATAATAATAATTACTGTTTTGTATGGTGACTTTAAGAATTAAATGAACCAACTTATGTGAAATACCTGGCACTATGTCTAGCATGTACAAAAAGATCAATAAATATTACTCATTATTATCACTAATCTAGTCCCTTACTACAGACATACCTACTTCCTCCTCTGAGCAAATATATTGAGCCCTTACTGAACCCTTAAAAAAGTGCCACTCATTTTTATTCTCTCCCACCTCCCACCTCTCTCTCTCACCATCTCTCCCATACTTATGTTTTTTCACTGTAGAAACTACATACCCCAGATTATAAAAAGACGTAACTCAATCTAAACTTTATACCAAAAACACTGGATCCAAATCAAAGAATCATTGAAAAGATTCACTTTTTTAACAGCTCAAATACAATAATGCACATCTTATGAAAAAAAATAAATAAACAAAATTCCAATAGTAAGGGTTTCATTTGCTTTTGAGGTCCCCCACAATCACCCCCCTAACAATACTTTCTCCATCATTAGACAAATGTAAGAACATAACTCTCCCTTCAAAATGGCTAGCTCACCAAGTGTTCTTAATGATTAAACATTTTTATCTTTTTTTTTAAGTTTTCATTTAAATTCCAGTTAATTAACATACAGTGTCACATTAGTTTCAGGTATACAACAGAGTGATTCAAAACTTCCATACACCACCTGGTACTCATCACAACAATCGCACTCCTTAATCCCCCATCACCTGTTTAACCCATCCTCCCACCTACCTCCCCTCTGTTAACTATCAGTTTGTGTCTGTAGTAAAAAGTCTGTTTCTTGTTTTTCATTTTTAGCTTTTTACACAAGTAAAAAATTAAATATAAATACCTTTGGTGCTACTGCTTAGTTTGACCCTCTTTCTCTTGCCCAGACCTTGACTCCCATCCTGATCCTCCTGGAGGAAAACAAAATTAGCATCATATACAGTCCTATTCATGAATGTATACATTTCACATAAAGTAGAAATATGCTTATAAATTACGTTAAACATGTAACACAGGCATGCTTACATAGTATTAATCACCACATTTCACTTTTATGTATATACCGTAATAAAATTTTTTATTTTAAAATTAGCATAATATATAATGAAAATCCTTAGTATTAAAATACAAGAGCTCTTAAATTAAATCTGTGCTTTTAATGAAAGACTTATAAAACCCGAAAATGTCAAAATAAAAAATTTCCTATTAAAAAAACTTTCCTAATCTTATAAATGTAACATCAAATGCACAAAGAATATAAAGAGGAGGAGGGAAGCAGATTAGCATAGGAAGAAAGGAGAGCAAGGGAAGAGGGCTAAAACAATGAATAGAGAAAAGGCTTTGAAGGATCTGAGAGAAAAAAATGAGTTCAAAAAATCAAATTCTGAAAAATAAATATAGGACATTAAAAGCTAAACTTGACAGTTTAAAAAAAAAAATTTAAGATACTTAGGGAAAAAAATCCAAGAAGGAAATACAAGCATTTCTGCTTATATGTGATATATTCATTCCTGAAAAAAACTCACATGAAAAATAACAAAGCCTATGGAGAAAAAAAGGTGGGCAGACCACTCACAACCTATTCAAGTTTGTAACCAGAGAAGTAACAAAAGCAATAATCCGTCTCTGGGGATATCATTTGGATGCCCACACCAACATCTTGCAGTGGTTTGAGGCTGTCTCAGGGGATGTTAGCACAGCATCACAACAACAGAACGGGAACCTAGCCAGCTAAGAAAGCACAGAGGGAAAAGGAGCAGAGGAAGCAACAGCCTGCCTCTTCTGCAACCAATGTGAAGCTAGAAGTGTGCCTCCTGGGGAGGGAGCCCTGGATGCAAGTGCTCATTTCTAAATTTCTTTAAATGTTGCTGAAAAGGTTCCTTCGCAGCAGAATTCACGTTTTTTCCCCTCCAGCTAAAGGATAGGATTCTACACCCCATTATCCTAGTTCTCCTGAACTAGGAAAGACTGCATAGGAATCCCAAACCTCCATATAATACTGACATCTTTTTCCTATTTTCCAACATATATGAGCCAAATGATCTTATAAAGACATGTGGTAGTTTGCTGTACTAACAATGGTGTTGTGCTGGTGGTGGCAGTTAGAACTCTGGTACAAATTCCCAGGTACTTTCTCAATTACAGCCCACCAAATCTCCAAAGCAGAAAAGTAGTCTTGGCTTCATGCTGCTGTTTTATCAACTAGTATGGCTTTCTCGGCCTACACACCACAGCCTTAACTTCAGTTTTCTGGCAAACCTAGCATCCATCCTCAGGGGTTTGATTTTCCAAAGACACCATTTAGCTCTGTCAATTAGCATTTACCCAGCACTTCCGTATGCCCTCTCTATGAATCCCCACCTTTGCCAGTACTCTCTGACCACCTACCACCTGGCAGCAGTACTGACAGTCAAACTACACTCTCCTCTTCTACCACCTTCACTTTCTCTTGGAGTAACTTGCGAAAATGACATTTGGAGGCTTAAGAGACAAAAATAAGACACAAGAATATAAAATCATGACACAGGGTCCAGAGGGTTCTAAAGTGTGAGATCTAGCTATAAGCCATTTGTAAAACTGTTCTCCCAATCCTCAGAGAAAAGACAAATTTGGGGGGGAAAAAATCTATAACCCAGGCTAGGATTACTTCATAATTTCAAATACAAACTCCCTATAAAAAGAGCATCCTTGATCAAGCAATGGTCATGGCATAACAAAGTTCTATAAATTTCCCAACCTTACAGTCTAAAAAACAAGTAAAATTAACCAATGCATGGAGAGGAAAGCCATTCCAAGAAAAGACAGTATGAACAAAACCACAACGATGAAGTCTAGAAACAGACCAGTAAGTTGGGTTTCACATCATGGTAGATTATCAAATACAGCTAGGAAGGGAGATTAAAGGAAGGGAGAGAAAAATGCATACTCTTGCAATTTTTCTGAATGGCCATTTGTCAACATGTCAAAAGCCGTTAGGTATATTTATCATTGCAACGGAAGTTTTAGTTATAGGAATTTATCCTAAAGAAACAGACAAGTGAATAAGGACTAGATGAATAACTATTTATCATAATGTTACCTGTAACACAAAATAAAAGAAACTTTGGCTTCCAACAGCAGGTGATTAGGTAAATAAATCAGAGCATACCTGTACTCTAAGGAAAACAATGCTAGAGCTCTATTTTCATTGTGATCAGATATTTCTTCAAAAACCATTATTAAAAATTAAAAAGGCATGCTATATAGAATAGCATAAAGAGTGTGAAACATTTAAGTACTGATAACATACACATATAAAACCTGTTAAAATATATTCCTTATGAAGTTCAAAACTGTCATTAGTGAGAAAAGCAGGTTATAGAGTAGCATGTATAGGATGAAACCATTAAACTATTAAAATATACTACATATAAAATCTGTTAGAATACAGATGTCTACAATTAGCAACCTCTAAATAATAGAGTAATATATAATTTTATATTTTTGTTAACATTTACTTTCTATTTATTCAACAATGAATATGGATTATAGTTTTAAGTTAATAAATAAATTTTAAATATGGTTCTGATTTCCAATCCTGTGACGATCTGCTCAAGATAACTGATTACTATGCTATCTATTACAAGTCCCACATTTTGTCTTGAGAAAAAACAATACTTCTAACAACCGGAAGAACTCCCAGAAGTGGGAAGTTCAGGATTAAAGAAGATGAAAATACAGTTATCAGAACCACAATGCCACACCCAACCCCAAATCCATGATAGTAAGTTTTAGTTCTTCCCTATTTATCCATGAAGAAGCAGCAGAGAAAGAACCCTGGGAAAAAATCATAGTTCAATGGACAAGGAAGGAAATAAATCAAGTACAACCTCTATCCAGAGAGCATTTGTGCAGCCCAGAAAAACACTTTTGAAATCTTAAATAATACCTGGGCAGGGAAGTGACACCTTACCACATGTGTTTCAGGCACAAAATATATATAACGTCCAAAATGAGATAAGATCCCAAAAACCCATTCAAACTCCTAGCCTGTAAAATTTACAACCAAATTAACCTTTCTTATTTTATGAATTTACTAAGCAGATGAAAAAAATACGACCTCCATAAAAAGAAATTGGTAAATTCACAGATGGTTAAAATAATACTCAAAGGCTGTTAATACAGAATATACAAGGATAAAAGGAATATTTAACATATCGGGTTATAAAAATAAAATCCAAAGATCTTGAAGACTAGAACAATAAAATGAAACACAGACTTAAGTAAGCCACTATAATCTGAGATTGTTTACTTTAAATCAACTTTACAAGTACAAAGCAGGGACCTCTAGCTTGTCAACTATTCAGTGTTGGAGGGATGGGAGGGTCAAAACCTAGGCATTTCATTTTTGACCACTGGGTTCCTGCCAACATCTAGCATAAACGCTAAAAGGCCTACAAAAAAAAAAAAAAAAATGGACTTTAACTAACAGTATGCTTATCGAAAGAGAGCCCATGCCTGTCTATTGAGTCAAATCACACACTGAAAAGGGAGTGAATAGATGAAAAAGGCATGTACAGCAGAAAATATTAAATCACTAAAGCTAAATATTTAAGGAGGTGTCTTATGGAAGTAAAAACAAAAACTTTTCAGGGACAACTAGGTGGCTCAGTCAGTTAAGCATCTGCCTTTGGCGTAGGTCACAATCTCAGGGTCCTGAGATCAGCCCTGCAGAGGGCTCCCTGCCCAGCAGGGAGTCTGCTTTTCCCTCTCCTCTGCCCCTCCCTGCTGTGCTCCCAATGGCATACATGTGCACTCCAGCTCGCCTGCTCTCTCAAGTAAGTAAATAAATCTTTAAAAAAATAAAAATAGGGGCGCCTGGGTGGCTCAGTGGGTTAAAGCCTCTGCCTTCGACTCAGGTCATGATCCCCGGGTCCTGGGATCAAGCCCCGCATCGGGCTCTCCGCTCAGCAGGGAGACTGCTTCCTCTTCTCTCTCTGCCTGCCTCTCTGCCTACTTGTGATCTCTGTCTGTCAAATAAATAAATAAAATCTTAAAAATAAATAAATAAATAAATAAATAAAAATACTTCTAAAGGAAAAAAATAAGAATGTGTGAAAATTACAATATTTAGCACAATACTGAGAAGAACATCCTTATAATAATTAGAGCTATCAAACAAAAGAACAAGTTGCCTCAGAAACTAAGTAAACTCCTTATCATTGCAAGTGTTTATGAAAAGGCTTACCAACTGTCAGGAATGTTGTAAAATCAATTCCTGCACTGGAAAAGCAATTCACTAGACATTTCTAAGCTCCTGCCTAAAGTTTCTATGATTCTCTACCTCATAACCATTAATGTAATTTATGATTAGAATTAAACCTTCTGCCTCCAAAATAAAACTAAATAATTTTTTTCTTTTACCTATTAATTTATGAAAAGCAACTCTGTCTTTCAATTTCAATAATCCTGCTTTTGCCACATTTTGACAAAATAGTTTTAACTGCTCATCTGGATTCTGTCTTGAATAAAGGCAAGAGATTGAAAGCATATTTACATAGTAACTTACTTTAAGTATTTCTCAATTACCTAAAAGTATGCAAGAAAAAAAAAAAAGACTAGAAGTAAACAAGCAAAATTAATAAATCATGGTTATCTCTGGATGGTACAGCTGAAAATATTTACCATGTTTTCTTTTTATGCTTTTTTCTACTTTTTAATTTTTGCACAATGGACATTCATAATTCCACAGTCTCACAGAGGGAAAAGTGTCTTAAATGCCTTCATCTGTACTAATAGCTAAGTACATCAATATCACAGAAATTAATGATCTGGTCATTGCACACATATGGACATTGCTATGATAATGGCGACAGTGAATATAATCTTAAAAAGTTATCTTGATTTAAAAGATCCTATTTTCTCTGACAAACTCTAATTAGACCTATGTACATATAATACTATAATCTTCTTTTGAACTGAATTATCTGATGGTTAAAATAAATCTAAACAAAAAATATAAATGTAAATTTAAAAATACTTTATAAAGTCAAATGTGCTTGTTTTCTCTTCAGTTCCATATAACACAAACAACATTTTCTACTCCTATTTCATATGAGCTATACAAAAAAAGAATAAGAAGTAGTAGTATGAAGAATGTCATGTGTATAAATAGCCCTGCTGAGTACATAATGTTCTAGGGACAGCAGGGACAAATTTCTGACACAACTTGTATGAATAAAATTAAGTAGACTGCAATATGTACCCTCATTCAATAAAACTCTTTACAAATAGAAATCTTGCTGCTGTTAATAGTTTCAAATCTGTTCATTTTTAAAACAAAGGGATAAGAGCAGATTACCTCTAGGGTCTCTCCAATTCTAAATTCTTACATTTTTTAATTGTTACAATCATTTCTCTACAGTAGTAATGAAGATGTCACTGCCCTCTTCTCATCCTGTTTTTTTATATCAATGTTAAATTACAAGAATGAAATCATGAAAAGAGTCTGCTCAATAATCCCGTGGCCCTGTAGGGTAAAGGTATAGAAACTCTAAGCTTTAACCATATCCAGGTCTTCATTAAATTTCAAATATAAATACTAAAAAGCAAACATTCCATTTGTGCCTATAGTTGCAGAAAAAAAAATCAATATAGCTTTAAAAGCCTTATGTATTTTAAATGGCATAAATAGGTTATTTGTTCAGGAACATGTGTATCTGGGTACTCTTCTGTCATATTCTTTTTATCTTATTCCTGCATCAGCTTTCTCCTTTACAGAGTTAAAAGGAGTTCACAAAGGTAAAGATCAACTTTAAAAATATATATCTTACAATCTTAAATGTAAACTTTCATTTTCTTGATCTACAATAGTAACTACCACACTTAAAGAAAACTCTATAATTTTAATTAAAACCCTACAACAGCCATTTCTGCTTACAGCATTATTTCACTGTCACGTGACAGTTTTCCCAACAACAACAAAAAAGCACTGAGTAGATGAAAAATCTATAATCAACTGTTGGTATGTTAGTTAGCTATAATGACTATTCATTATTTTGGATAACAAGTGAATTCAGGAAAAATAATGGCAGAGTCGTATCTTAGAAGTTTTGAAACATGTTTACAAATTCTTTGACACTCCTCCTTCTAGAGGTGGGATCTATGTCCCCTCCTACTGAATCTGGGCCCACCTTGACAACTGCCAACTAATAAAATGCAGTTTGTTAGTGACACTATGTAACTTCCAAGGCTAGCTCAGAAAAGGCTGTCCAGCTTCTGCTCTCCAGCAGCTCAAATCTGGGAGAAGCCAGTAAATATGTAACAACTTGAGACCTCCACTCTGGAGAAGCCACCTGTAGGTACTCTGGTCAAAAGCCAGCTGAGCTCCTTGCAGACTGTAAGCAATCAACAACCTGTCCTGTCGATGAGCCACCTTAAATCTCCACTTCAGCTGAGACTTAGAGGACTGCAGTGGCAGCCAACAACTAACTAGAACTTCATGAGGGAACCCTAATGAGAAATGCCCAGCTGCGGGTCCCAAATTCCTGAGTCATAAAATTGTAAGGGGAAAAAAAAAGGGTAATTTTAGGCCACAAAGTTTAGGACAAATGTGTTGTACTGCAATAGTAATAAAAGAACCATTTATCCACTTCACAGAAAGAACTTTAAACCAACTAGATAGAAGACAACTAGATAGGAGACTTGATAGTGTCCACTTCCAACTCTACCAAAAACTAGTAAATGAAATTCACTAGCTTGAGCGAACCTGTTATTTCCATAGAATTCAGCTTCTTCATCTATAAGTTAGGCAAAATGAACTTTAAGGTCTCGTTTTGCTCTAGCATTAGTAATTTTTATAACCTTCAAACTGCTTCCTCCTGATTCTCATTTTTGTTTTTGTTGTATTATATGATTCTTCTATTACTAACTCAAGATTTGAAAATGTGTTCAGAACCAAAAATCAAAGGTACCTAGATGGCTCGGTCCATTAGGCATCTGCCTTCGGCTCAGGTCATGATCCCAGGGTCCTGGGATTGACCCCACAGTCAGGGTCCCTGCTCAGCGGAGAGCCTGCCTCTCCCTCGCCCTCTTTCCCTCTGCCCACCACCCCTGGCTTGTGCCAGTGTAAGCGCTATCTCAAATAAATAAGTAAAATCTTAAAAAAAAAAAAAAAAAAGGCAACGACCTTGTGGTATATACATCAATAAAACATTAATGAATATATGTTTGTATAAAAAATTTTGATCATATCGAGTCCTGCATCAGGCTCCTTGCTCAGCAGGGAGCCTGCTTCTTCCTCTGCCTGCCGTTCCCTTACATGTGTGCTCTGACAAATAAATAAAAATCTTTTTTTTAAAGAATTTTTAAAGAATTTTTAAATAAAAATCATTTTTTTTAAGATTTTATTTATTTATTTGTCAGAGAGATAGAGAGAGTACAGGCAGGCAGAGTGGCAGGCAGAGGCAGAGGGAGAAGCAGGCTCCCTGCGGAGCAAGGAGCCTGATGTGGGACTCGATCCCAGGATGCTTGGATCATGACCTGAGCCAAAGGCAGCTGCTTAATTGACTAAACCACCTAGGCATCCCAAACAAATAAAAATCTTAAAAAAAAAAAAACCACAAAAAAAATGATCACAATCTTAAAATAGAAAATTTCCTCCCTTTATCACTAAAAACCCTTTAGGACTGGCCATAGGTAATGGTTTTATTTTTATACTTTTCCATACTTTTCATTTTAAATATGTGTGATTATATAATCAGAAAGAAATCAATCTATTAAAATTTAAGATATGCATACTTTGTGACCTAGCAATTCCACATCTTAGAGAACTATTTGCACACCTGCACGAAAAGAAATGTAAGCACTGTATCTTGTCATAAAAAAATGCAAATTAAGGACATGATTGCATAAGCTGTAGTTAATTCATATTTCAGAATACTATATAGAAAAAGGAAAGAAAAGAAAACTGACAAAGATGAATATGCACAGTACATTATGGAGTAAATGAAAGGACACAAACTGGCATAATATTTTTTATTTATTCACAAACACACACACACACAATGCATTTCTATAAACACACAGTTATTAAACTCCATAGAAGAGGATCTGTCAAAGACATCCAAACTATTAACTGTAGTTACCCAAAGAAGAGCTGGCATTAGGAAGGGTAGAGAGGGGACTTTTATTTAATCTGAACTGTTTGGCAAAACAACTACAATCTATTTGTGCATTACTTAGGTAATATTTCAATTAAATTTTTAAAAATGAACTTCACTGGGGCGCCTAGTGACTCAGTGGGTTAAAGCCTCTGCCTTTGGCTCAGGTCATGATCCAGGGTCCTGGGATGGAGAATGAGCCCCGCATCAGGCTCTCTGCTCAGCAGGGAGACTGCTTCCTCCTCTCTCTGCCTGCCTCTCTGCCTACTTGTGATCTCTGTCAAATAAATAAATAAAATTGGGACGCCTGGGTGGCTCAGTTGGTTAAGCGGCTGCCTTCGGCTCAGGTCATGATCCCAGCGTCCTGGGATCGAGTCCCACATCGGGCTCCTTGCTCGGCAGGGAGCCTGCTTCTCCCTCTGCCTCTGCCTGCCATTTTGTCTGCCTGTGCTCGCTCTCTCTCCCTCTCTCTCTGACAAAGAAATGAATAAAATCTAAAAATAAATAAATAAATAAAATCTTTTTTTTTTTTTAAATCAACTTCATTATTTTAAAAGATGTTTTAGTAAATTATTTCCTCTGGAAAGATGAGTAGAAATGTGTATAATATGACCCACAATAGCTAAAAATTCAAATACTTGAATCACTCCTCACATAAAGTACTAGGACAAAAACATTTATCTAGAGTCTAATCTCTGTCTTATCTGTGATAGGTACTTTATGTTATCGGATTTAATCCTAACAGAATTCTCATCACTTTTCCAAGAGAAAATGGATGTTCAGAAGTTAAATGACTGGCAAAAAACAAAAGTGATATTATGAGACAAAATTCAAACTGAGGTCTGCCCAACTTTAAAGCTCAAGCTTCTCTTAAAGAAAAACTAAAGTAGGGGTACTTGGGTGGTTCAGTCAGTTAAGCAACTGCCTTCACCTGAGGTGCCCTGGGAGCAAGCCCCATGTCAAGCCATATGTTGAGCCCCCAGCTCAGTGAGGAGCCTGCTTCTCCCTTTTCCTCCGCACCCCCCAACTCATGATCTCTCTCTCTCTCTCTCTCACTCTCTCTTGCTCTCTCTCAAATAAGTAAAATCTTAAAAAAATAAAATAGAAATCTCTTCAATCCACTTCTAGCTAAACAACTCTACTTCAAATTCTCAAGTTTTCAAATGCCCAAATGACCCCATTTTTATCCCAACTAGAAAATATAATACCTACATAAACTACAAAAAGTACTTTTAAATAAATTAAAATTTTAATTATAAAATGATTTAAAAATCAGAGCCTAAACTACTTTTAAATATATAAGTTAAATATATATCACATGTTCTAACAATAATTCTCTGCTGCTCTCAAAAAATGATGTATTTTGAGGATAGATGAAATGAATATTTTGAACTTGTCACCATCCAGTTTTTAAGATGACAGTCACATTGAGGCATAATCATAATTAAGGAACAAATTATTATATAAAACATTATACACAAAAGTTGCTGAAACAAAGAATCCCAGGGGAATGAACAGACAGAACAGAAGAAAAGATATAAGGACAGATTAGAAGCAAAGGTAATAAAGAAAGAAAAGCCGTATTTCAAATCCTCTGATATCCATCCAGAAATTACTTCTCTCTCCAACAAACACAAAAGGATTTCCAGCTAGGAATGCCTGAGTGGTTCAGTCAGTTGAGTGTCCAACTCTTAGTTTTGGCTCAGGTCATGACCTCAGGGTCATGAGATCGAACCCACATTAGGCTCTGCACTCAGCATGAAGTCTGCTTGAGATTCTCTCTCCCACTCCCTCTGTCCCCTCCCCCCAGCTCACACTCTACATAAATAAATAAATAAATATCATTTTCTTTTAAAAAAAAAGGATTTCCTTCTGGCACCCTACCATAAAATCCATGGCAACTTAAAAGGGAATTCAGAGAGTTTAGGCCAAGACAAAAATGACTGTTAGTTCTTTCCTAGACAGAGAAAAAAGTATCTATGTTGAATATCAGCTTTCTATATACCCAGAAATCAGTTCAATTCATGAAAATAAAGTAGAATTCTTATTAGATCCATAATGCCAGGTATGCTAAAACAGTATGAAGGTTCTAACCTACAATATAAACAAACATTAACTATAGACTTTTATTGTTCTAGATCATATCTAGATGTTTAGATTATCTTAAAAAATGTCCTGTAACATCGCTAAACCATTTCATTATGAAATAATTTTCTACAGTTACTACTGATGATAGATACAGGCTCCTTTCCTGTCGGCTGGCTTTAAACAAAAATGTGCTCATGTACCAACTTATATACAATTTCTAAGTCTTCCCAGATCTCATCTTCTCAACAGGCCATTCTGCTTCTCCACAAAAAGCCGTTAAAGAAAGCAGAATAGAGGTGCCTAGATGGCTCAGTCAGTAAAGCCACCCACTCTTGACTTTGGCTCAGGTCATGATCTTGGCATCATGAGATCAAGTCCTGCATTGGGCTCTGCACTGGGTGTGGGGCCTGAGTAAGATTCTTTCTCCCTCTCCCTCTGCCCACATCCCCTCAGCTCACTTGCTCTCTCTTAAAAAAAAGAAATAATAAAGCAGAATAAGTTACTAAAAACCACATGTCTAGCGGTGCCTGGATGGCTCAAGTCGGTTAAGCATTCGACTCTTGATTTCAGCTCAGGTCATGGTGTCACAGTTGTGAGCTCAAGTTCCAAGTCAGGCTCAGTGGTTGGTGTGGAGTCTGCTTGAGACTCTGTCTCTCTCCCTTCTGCCCCTCCCCTGTTCTATCTCCCACTCTTTCTCTCTCAAAATATATTAAGTAAAATCTTCTTTTAAAAAAATGTCTAGGGGCACCCAGGTGGCTCTGGTGTACATTAAGTGTACAGCTCTTGATTTCGGCTCAACTCATGATCTCAGGGTCCTGGGATCAAAGCCCCATGTTAGGCTTCACCCTGAGTGGGGAGTCTGCTTGAGGATACTCTGCCCTTCCCCACCCCCCCAATTCACACACGTGCACTCTAAAATAAATAAATAAATCTTTAAAAAATAAAGCAAAACTACATGCCTATTATCTAATCCCTTCTTATCTCTTTCTTTGACATATGAAGAATTAGTATTCTTACCTCCATCACTCCCCTCCCCTAGCTTCAAAATGGAATTAATACTATTTTAGTTCAAATGAATAATGTTTATAGGTATTTTTTTAAAGCCTATTTGATTTTTTTGGAAGTCTGTTTTAACTACCAGTAATTTTTTTCCCATTTGTCATTATAGCAAAATTGTTTGTAACTCTTTGAAGTTAAAAAAAGCAAAAGTTGGGTGCCTGGGTGGCTCAGTGGGCTAAAGCCTCTGCCTTCGGCTCAGGTCATGATCCCAGGATCCTGGGATCGAGCCCCGCGTTGGGCTCTCTGCTCAGCGGGAAGCCTGCTTCCTCCTCTCTCTCTGCCTGCCTCTCTGCCTACTTGTGATCTCTGTATGCCAAATTAAAAAAAAAAAAAAAAGCAAAAGTTTTAGCTAACCATTTACAGTATTTTTAAATGATTTTTAAAAATTAAATTTTTTAAAAGATTTTATTTTATTTTACAGACACATATTTAGTGCTTACAATATGCCAGGCACTAAGCTCTAAGCGCTTTCATATATGAACTCATTCAATCCTCACAATAACCCCAGGCAATAATATTTTTATTACTTCCATTTTGCAGAAGAGGAAATTTAGACATGGAGAAGTTAAGACACTTGCCCAAATTCACACTACTAATTGGTACAGGAGCCAGTTTCAAACCCAGGTACTCTAATTCCAGAGTCAAACTTGTAAACAGCATATGAAACTTCCTCTCCAATTTGTTGAAAACTCTTTAAAACTGTGTGTCCAATAAGAGACTCCAGAAAATGCTGCATTTTGTGGGAGCCTTTTTAGAGGGGGAAAAATACTACTAGGAAGTTTAAATGATAAGGCATTAAATCAATTATGAGACATCAATAACAAAAATCATATTTTCCAAAAGAGGATATCTTGCTTACTTCATGTGGTAGTATCAAATTAAAATGGTTTTTCAAAGAAAAAGTTACATTAAAAAAGTATATTTAAATATAATACAATTTGGTTTTTTAAATTTTTAATCATTAAATTTGACCAAAAAAAGAAATCTATACTTCATAAGCATCAAGATTATACACAGATGTAAAAAAAAAAAAAAATCCTCCCTTATAAATTGTATGCTAATAAAATATAGGAATGCTATAAAGGATTTATCAGAAATATTTAAAAAACACTATTATTTGGCTAATAAATACTATAAAAGTTAAATTTCAAACTGACAATTATTTCCGAGTACACTACTTTTTAAAATAAGGTATAACATATAAGGTGTAACTTAGGAAATTGGAAAAGCAGTTACCTTTTATATTCTTTTAATACATTGTTGCAGACTTAGCTAAATTTCTTAAAACAATTTCCTTATATATTTGACAGCTTGGATCAATTTAGGGATATCTGCCTAAGGAAAGATCTCTCTTTCTATCTCCCATTTCTAAACTGTGAAGAAAGAGATAAATTATAAAGAAGTAAAAATCTAATAACTATAATCTTGGCTAACTTATTCCACTCTAGGCTTCTGTGTCTACAAAATGAGGAATTTAAGCTAGATAATATCCACAATTCTGTATAGTTCTATAACTTTAAATTCTATTTTCAATAAGTTTTAAATCTCACCTCATCTGAAGAATCTAGTTGTCCCAATGTTCCTGTTGCACCTGCAAAACCTTTGGAGAAGAAAAAGTTTCCTTCATAATTGTTACATATTGCGTTACTTTAAAATTATTTTGAGACATAAACAAAAAGCCAAGTTTTATTACCTTAAGACAACTCATTCTAATAGATATCTTGGTAGAGGTTCAACATTTATCTTTAATAAATTCGGGTCTAACAGATTTATACTTCAAAGAAAATCTCTAGTGAATATCCAGATTTAATCATCATAAATGGTGTTTCAGAAGGATCTCTTTCTTTTTAGTTTTAAACCATGGTTTATTAAAATATTGAGATACAAAAGTTTTGAGCTATTGTTTAATAGCAATGCTTTTCATGAGTTAGAAACAGAACCTTAATAAGCTAACCAAATTCCATTTAAGAAAAATGCCAATATATTCTTTCTTGCTTCTACATTTTTACTACTTTCCTTAAAGAGAATGACATATTTAAATTTCTCTAAATTTAATTAGTCAAGTTTGAGGGCCTTTTTGTTTCAATACAGAAAAGTTATCACTATTCCAATTAAACAGACAAACCTTGAACTGCCAGAGTGCTAGTGCCAGCTGATGGCTCCTGTATACCATATACAAGCTTATCCTCAGGATATGTAAGTCCAGAGCTCTTCAAAGCTATAAGGTACTTTTCATGACTTTTCTTTGCACAAGCGTTTTCTCCAAGACCTAATATTTAAAACAAACTTAAAATCAGAAAAAATATTCTATTCAAAATATAAATAAAGCAACCTCAGCAATTAATACATAACATATATAAAATAGCTAAATATTGTAATGGCAGGAGAACCCTAGAATGAATATAAAACAGCTTCACACAATATTGCAGAGTATGTTTATAATGAATAATAAAATCTACTACGTAACTGAATATCTAAAATATGCCAGAGATTACCTGCAAGTCACAGGAGGTGCAAAGATTAACAAGGGTATATTATTTCCTGCCTTCAAGAAACTTGAAAAATCATGGTAGAAAAAGGTAAATAGTATGGTAAGTGACAACTGTATAGCAGACTTCCACCATGTGGTTTGACAATCTGATCTCATAATACTGTGCAGCTAGATCCAAAGCAAAATACTTAGGAAAAGCTTCCTGGATAAAATAATGCCTGAGTAGAATTTTCAAATATTAAAACTGAGATTACTCCTAATTCCCACTTTATCAAACTGTCCATCATATTTAAAGAATTAAATATAATTTCTACAGAAATAGCAGTAAAAACTTGTTCTAAAAAAATATTGAAAAGCTTAGGTTCTAGAATTACATAATCCTAGAACTTTCACTTTAACATAGCAGTTTATTAATTATTGCCAATTTTTGTATTTTTTTAACATATTTATAGAGAATAGGGGTGCCTGGGTGGCTCAGTGGGTTAAAGCCTCTGCCTTCAGCTCAGGTCATGATCCCAGGATCCTGGAATCGAGCCCCGCATCGGGCTCTCTGCTCAGGGGGGAGCCTGCTTCCCTTCGTCTCTCTCTGCCTGCCTCTCTGCCTACTTGTGATCTCTGTCAAATAAATACATAAAATCTTAAAAAAAAAAAAAAAAAAAGAATAGAATGATAGTAAAAGAAATTTTACTATTTATTTTGAGAATTCTCTAAAAGTAAAAAATTATTCTGTCTGAAAGCCAAATTACCATGGCATTTGATACCTCCTAGGCAAATTATGTATCTTAAATTAAAATCTTAAGCTCTCCAATTATAAAAATATATAAGTGAACTTCTTTAATATTTCTTGAGCTTTTCTGTATTTCCTCCCTTTGCTAGCCTAGTAATTGCAATAGAACAGTTTGTTTTTTAAATATGTCTTTCTGGGCTGGTTTTAAAAAAAAAAACAACAACACTCTAGCGCTCGTTAAACAGTCAGGAATATATCCATCCTTCATGTCCAATACCAAAAACAGTTACACTTAGTTTTAAAAAAAAAAAATTAGCCATGGTTTATAAAGAATAAAGAATAAAGATCTTCTATGCATCCTATATAAGAAATTACTAAATGTCTCCTGAATAATAAAAGCCATGTATTTATCTCAATCATGATAGATGAAATTTATAATACTTTTTAAACGACAAAATATATTTCATTAACCCTCACAACAAGGCTGAGAAAAATGAATGTATAATAACCATTTTTTTTTAGAGGAGGGGTAGGGGCAGAGGGAAGGAAAGAATCTTAACCAGGCTCCAAACCCAGCAGAGAACCCAACACAAGGCTCAATCTCATGACCCTGAGATCATAACCTGAGCCAAAATCAAGAGTCAGACGCTTAACTGACTGAGCCACCCAGGCACCCCTATAATTAACATTTTTTAAAGAAATGAAGGGGCACCTCGGTGGCTCAGTCAGTTAAGCATCTCCCTTCGGCTCAGGTCATGATCCCACAGTCCTGGGATCAAGTCCTGTATGGGCTCCCTGATCGCAGGTAGCCTGCTTCTCCTTCTGCCCCTCCCCCTTCCCCTGCTCATGCTCTTTCTCGCTCTCTCTCTCTCACATAAATAAAATCTTAAAAAGGGGGGGGGGTAAAGAAACAGAGGCTTAAAAACATGGCTAGCCAGTGAATAAACAAGCAGTAATTACAAGTACAGTAGCCTATAAATTTTAAACTTCTAAACCAAAATTTAATGTGATTTCCATCACTAAAAGTCAGCCAAGGATTTCTGTTGTGTTGTTTACTTCAAGAAATAATTATAAAGGAATTGTAGAAACAAAACAATTACCATAAATCATTCCTAAGGTATACATTCTTACAATGATTAAGAACAACTTGCTGCTTTCTTCCACAACAGTTGAGTTCCTAAATAAGGTTTGAAGAAATAACAGAACACCAGCTATAACTTGATCTTTCTCCAGCTTTCACCAAAATTGAAATACAAACTACCATCATCTTTATCCTAAGCTGCAGTTGAGTTTTTCTATTTCTGCCCCTTCCAATCTATTTTTGGCAAAATCACAAGTCATCTTTTTAAAACACATATCTGATTGTGTCACTCTTAAAATATTTCCATGACTTCCCAATACACTCAGGATAAGATATAAAATATCACATGGTTCATGACTGCCCTGGATCTAGCCCTAATGTGGTAACCTTATTTGTGCCACTATCTCTCTACATTCATTTCATTTCAACATTACACCATTTTTTAGTCCCTTTTTTAAAAAGTAAGCTCATTCTCACCCATAAGTATTTCAACATAGAATCTAGTAAGTGTCTAGGTATGACTGATATTCTTTATATTTATCCCGCTTGGGGCTCATTAAGCATCTTGTATCTATAAGTCAATGTTTTTCATCCAATTTGGGGAATTTTAGTCATGATTTTTTCAAATGTTCCCTTTCTGCCACATTCATACTCTCATGTCCTCCTGGGATTCCAATTACAGGCACTTTAAATCATCTGATTCTAACAGGTCCCGAAGACTCTGTTGCATTTTCTCTCTGTTCTCGAGACTGAATAATCTATTTTTTTAAAGATTTTCCTTATTTGAGAGAGAGACAGAGAGCACAAGCAGGGTAAGGGGCAGCAGGAGAAGCACATTCCCCGCTGAGCAGGGACCTCTCCCAATGCAGGGCTCAAACCCAGGACTCTGGGATCATGACCTGAGCTGAAGGCAGACACTTATCAACTGAGCCACCCAGGTGCCCCCAGACTGAATAATCTATTAATCTGTCTTCAAATTCATTAAGTCTTTCTTCTACCCTCTCCAATCTGCTGCTAAGCCCATCCAGTAAATTTTTTTCAATTTAATTACTGCACTCAATGCTAACTTTCAGTTCTAGAATTTCTTTATTTTTTTATTTTATTTATTTATATTTTTTATTGTTTTTATTTCTTTGCTAAGATTTTTTTTTTGAAGATTTTATTTATTTATTTGACACAGAGAGAGAGATCACAAGTAGGCAAAGCAGAAGGCAGAGAGAGGGGGGGAAACAGACTACCTGCTGAGCAGAGAGCCTGATTTGGGGCTTGATCCCAGGACCCTGAGATCATGACCTGAGCCGAAGGCAAAGGCTTAACCTACTGAGCCACGCAGGCACCCCTCTTTGCTAAGATTCTTTATCTCTTTACTCATTAACATCATATTTACTTTTAATTATTTGAACAGATCTTCCTTTAATTTCTTGAACATATTTATAATAGCTGCTTTTTTAAATTATTTTATTTTTTTAAGAGAGGGAGAGAGTAGGGGGTGGACAGAGGGAGAGGGAGAAAGAGAATCTTAAGCAGGCTCCATGCCCAGCACGGAGCCCCACATGGAGATCAATCTTACAACGCTGAGATTGTGACCTGAGCCAAAAATCAAGAGTCAGACGTTTAACCAACTGAGCCACCCAGGTGCCCCTATAATAGTTGCCTTAATGTCTTTATCTGCTAAATCCAACATCTGGTCCATTTCAACGTCAATTTCTATTCACAGCCCTATTTCTTTGTTATAAGGCATAATTTCTTATTTTCCTGCATGTTTAGTAGTTTGTATTGTATGCTGGACATTCTAATGACACATTATAGAAGATTCTGGATTCTATTATCTTCCTTTGAAGAGTACTAATTTTAATTCTAGAAGACCATTCAATCAATATCGCCTGATCACCAAAAACTCACAAAGGTTTAGTGAAGGTTTATAAAGGGTATGTCTGTAGGGGCACGTGGGTGGCTCAGTTGGTTAGGTGGTTAGGCATCCCCTCCTGATTTCAGCTCAGGTCATGATCTCAGGGTGTGGGAGTGAGCCCCATGTTGGGCTCCACACTGGGCATGGAGTCTGCTTGGGATTCTGTCTCTCTCTCTCTCTCTCTCCCTCTGCCCTTCCCCCCTGCCTTATTCTCTATCTCCCATGCTCTAAAAATAAAAAAAATAAAAATAAATAAATAAAATAAGGGCAGGTCTGTAGAAAGCCTAAGGTTCTCAAAAGGCCCTCTAAATTGACAGGAATTATCTCTAAACTGTGTCTCAACTAGATGCCTGTGGTATTAACAAGTTCTCTCCAGTCTGGTTGGGCTGACACTCCAATGTCTTTGAAACTGCTTTACCGCTTCTATCTCTGCTCTGCTCTTAACCCTACAGCAGTTACTCTCTAATAAGCCTGAGGCAGTCTCATCTTGTACATGTGCACCTCAGAACCTCAGACCCCTGAAAGCATTTTCAGGGGTCCCCCATCACCTGCCCCACTACCTCTTGGTATTGTACCCCAAAGATGCCAGTTTCCAACTGTTTCAGATGTCCTAAACTGTGATCTCTATCTCCTTAGCTCAGGTGGGCCACCACACTGCTTCAATGCCAGCTCACTGCTCTGCAGTCAGGAAGGTATCCCTAGACAGAGATTCATAGCAATCGTGGGGTTCATCTCATGCGTTTCTTTTCTCTCAAAGATTTACAGTCTTGAGTCACCTTCTGTCCAATGCCTAATAACAGCTGCTTCACACTGTTCCAGTTTTATGTTGTTTATGACAGACAGGCTAGCCCAACAGTCAAAAGCGGATGTCCTCTACCTTGAATACAACCCCATCCCATTACCACCTAATTTCCCTCACCCTCTAGCTAAATGACTTTCTCTCAACTATTAGGTTTTACTTTAAATATCACTTCCTCAGTGAAGCTTTCCCCCATCTTCCCCATCAGTGAAATCAAGTCTCCCTTTCAAACACTTGCCCTACCCTTTCATATCATTTACTACACGTTTATAAATTACACAATTTTTTTGGTTTGGGAGTTGTATTAATGCCATCTCACTCACTAGACCTTAAGCTTTATAAAGGCAGGGACAGGATTACCTGCTTTACTACTTGCATTCCATACCCCAAACTCTAGTACCTAGCCCCAAACCAAGTACATAGTAGGTGTTTAATAAGTATCTGCTGAAAAAAATAAATGTCAGATAAGACTATCTTTGAATAACATACAGTTCACAATTCACATGAAAATTTCACCACTCTAAAGAAAACACAAACTTCAATTTTCAAAATACGTTGTTCAGGAACCAGCAAAAATAATGCTATTTAAAGTATTTGTTGTACTATAAAGCTGAGCTAACCTGAAGAGTTTTAAACTAAAGCATTTTATATAACAGTATATCATATACAAACATACTCAACAATTCCAAGTTTTGTAACTTAAATTCTACATTATTATAAAATCCTATGCCATACACAACCCAAAAATACAGAATACCAAAAATAAAGACACAGAAGTAGTTTTTGTTACTGTTTGGGGAAGGGAAGGTGGAATAAGATTATGAATATGTCACACCAAAACTTAGAGGAGACCTGGATTCTAGTGCTAATTCCAAAATAAGTTACTTCTGGGGCCTTGAACTGGTCATTTAATTTTTCTGGGACTCAGTTTCTTCATCCATAAAATAAAAAGTACTTTTAATAACTTCCACCTTTAGCATTCTATGAAAAAAAAAATCTATGTTTTACACTTAAGTTTGAAAATACACAATTTCTTATGATTACAGTGACATAAGAAAATTTTAACATTCTTCTATGCTGATGTTTTACTTACCAGAAGTCAGATCTTTGTAGTTTTGTTGGTTTGTCAAAACCTGAGTAAGAACTGACCGCATGGCGCCTCCCATTTTAGTTAGATCTTCTAAAAAGGAAATTTGAGGTTCCAAAAGCTGAAGGACTTTGTTAAGGTCTTTTTCTGAGGGTACATCAGCTGCTGAAAAAGCATATAATATAATTAACTTCCTTTAAAATATTTTGCTAAAAATAACCATATTTTATTCTTTTAAAATTATAGTAACTTGGATAACAGTATTTTATAATCAAAAAATTAATATAAGAACTCTGTTTAGAAGGTAGTTATCATTGGGGTACCTGGGTGGCTCCATCACTTAAGCATCTGCCTTGGCCTCAGGTCATGATCCCAGGGTCCTCGGATCAAGCCCCACGTCAGGCTCCCTGCTCAGCAGGGAGTCTGCTTCTCCCTCTAACCCTGCCCCTCCACCTCACCCTTCTCATGCTCTCTCACTCACTTACTCTCTCTCAAATACATAAAATATTAAAAAAAAAAAAAAAAAAAGGAGGAGGAGGAGGAGGAGGTAGTTATTCACCCAGCACCAGCCTAAGGCAGACTCACTCAGGAATTCAATCCTCTGAGAAAAAGTAGATGGAGAAAAGAGATGACTTCGTAAGGTATTAAGTACTTAGTCTAGTTAAAAAGCATTCAATTTGAGAGTGTTATATTTTCCAGATATAGAATGTAAACATAACATCATTTCAAAACTAGACTGTGTTTAAGAAAAAGTTAAGATCACTTCCTAAAATAAGACAGAAACCAAATAATTTTGAGAGTAGTATAAGAATATTAGAACAAAATTATGTCAGCACTAAATTTAAACCTATGTAGCAAATAACCCATCCTCTATCATATTCTAAAAATACAGACTCATGCTAGCTGGAGGTCATAGCAACTAAAATTAAAAAAATAACTGTTTTCATAAACATAAATGTTTTTACTAAAATAGTTTTTTAAATACCAGAAAAGATATGCCTAGTAGAGCTGGAGAAAGAGAAAAGAAACTTGTACAGCAACTGAAAAAGAACATTTAAGAGGGGGGAAAAAAAAGAATTTTCAGAGAAACTGAGGTCCTAAAGAAATTAAAAATGAGATTTAGAGTTCAGACATAATTAGCTAAAAGGACACATATAAGGGAGCTAATGGAGGGCCTGTGTTCCCAGGAAAGAGGACATCAATTTCATTCAACATTTACTCAGCATCTACTACGTGATAGGCACTGGGAACCAAAACTAAGTAAGACCTAGTTCCTACATCCAAGGAATTCACAACCCAGTTCAAAGATGATCTGTGAATAAAATTCTAAATAACTCTGAGTCCTGGGACCCAGACCAAAAAAACCTTAACTTTCTCGGTGGATAACTAATACTGTATATTACTCATCTCTATGTCCTCCCCAGTGACTTATGTAGTAACATGGCAAACATTTAATTAACAACTGTTCTTTGTTTGCAAGAGCTCTAGATGAACTCTGACACTCATCTGAGGATTGTAGGATGAAATGAGAAATGGAACACAAGGCATCTGTCAAACACCAAAATCTCTGAGCTTCTATTACCTCAGATTAAATGATTCCAAGTCTGTTCTTTAATTTTAAAGTGATCTCTACACAAAGTAATACAGTAATTTTTCTTGCACAGAAAGAAGAACTGAATGTAGAGCATAAGTGGTAATATAGAAAGGAAAATTTCATGACCCTAAGTTCATGACACTCAAGACAAAAAAGTGCTTCCATTCATTCCTTTGCATTTTCAGATAATGGTAACAAACAATTATCAAAGCTATGTACCTATGTCGTCTATCTATGAACAACTATTAGAAGTCCCTAAAGAAAAAAATAAACATAATATACTTTTATATGAATTACTCTCTGATCAAAATAATTGTAAGTTTTAAGGTTCTCATAATAAATGATTTCTACTTATTACCTTTTTAAAATAGGACACATAATAAAAAACGTAAATTTCCAAACACTCTGTTAACTAGTATATAAGAAATAGCACAAAAGCAAGTCCAATAACCCAGCTGGTCTCTAGTTCCTTCATTCCAAAGACAGAGTAGTTTGGGCCTGAATCAAAATAATATTTCTTCCTGTATTTTAAGACATATACTCTGAGACGGGTGAAGGTTGTTGTTAACAAGGAATTGTGTATTTTGCTTAAAATGTAGAAACAAGAAGTTTAAGTGTTTGCTTACAATGAGAATAACATAGTACTTTTAAAAATGATGAAGATGTTCTATGTTTCTTCACACTTCAATGATGGGGGATGGATAAATATGTCTGTCATAATTTCAAACTGCATTTAAGATTATTTAGAGTAAATAAATAATTTAAAACCTCTAAAAGTAATTCAAGATGCAGTCCTTTAAATGATAAAAATACAAGTATCATCAGAAAAGTAAAAGATCACAAAAAGTTAATAAATTTGATTTATACCACACTAACTGGTATCTGTAATTCACAATGTCAGACTGACAACTTTAACAGATAATATCTAATTCCAAAATATTTAACTGAAGTATATTAATCAAGATTGGACTAATCTTAAAAGGCAAGAATATCTATAATTTGCATGTTTCTTTTTTCTTTTCAGTAATACCATGATGTTCACTCCCATACATTCTACCTGTAACATGGAGAGTGAGCAATTTGACTCTCTCCTAAGTTATTATATATGGAGAAGAATAAAAACATAGAGATATCTATTAAAAAAGAGAGAGAGAGAACAAGAGAGAGAGATCGTGAAATAGTAATTTATCTTCTAAAATTCTAAGTTAAATTCACACATTTCCAGGACTTCTTAATTCTGTTCTATCATAATATAATTATAAATAAAAACACTTTAACCCCATAAAATGATTATTTCCCCACCTGCAAAAGGCCAAGTAAGTTTGATCCTAAGCATCTATGATCCCAGGAGCAGAAACTCCCAAACTGTGTCACTACAGGGTATCTATGAGGTTATATAATTGATGTATACTAAAGTATGTTTTTATTTAGTCTCTATTTCATAGTCATCTCATGAAACACGTTAAACAAAAAAATTATATCTGAAGAAATTCACCTTGTTATTAATGCTAAACTCTGTTCATTGGGAACTTAAAAAGAGTACTAACAAAAAGTAGATTAAACATACCTGGTTCATTATAGCCTTCTCTTAAGTACTGAATAAGACAAAAAATAAATCTTGGAAGAACAAATTCAGACATCATCAATAAGTCTTTGGGGACACAGGGAATATTTGAACTTGATTTAATTTGATGCCTTTTGCAAAACCTGTAATATGAAAAAGAAAAAAAATTAATAGTGATGTCTGATCTGCCAGAAACATGTTACCTCTATATACAATATACATAAACAGAATGCAGGCCAGTATCAAAGCTGATTTATTATTCCTCTACAATTCTTAAGGTACCAAGTTAAAAGATTATAGTTTTAATCAGTCTTTAAATAAAATATGTGGTTGAGGAGGATTTCCTCCTAATAAAAGACCATACACTAGTTAGGTGCCAGCTAGAATACAAAAAGAAAATCTCATTACAGGATTTAGTGGGGTTTTTTTGTTTTTTTTTAAAGATTTTATTTATTTATTTGACAGAGAGAGATCACAAGTAGACGGAGAGGCAGGCAGAGAGAGAGAGAGAGAGAGAGGGAAGCAGGCTCCCTGTTGAGCAGAGAGCCCGATGCGGGACTGGATCCCAGGACCCTGAGATCATGACCTGAGCCGAAGGCAGCGGCTTAACCCACTGAGCCACCCAGGCGCCCCAGGATTTAGTGTTTTTTTAACTGCAATTTATAACTTTCACATATTACTTTATTACTTCCATCCTTTATATACACCATTAAGTAGAAATTGATCAATTCCTAAAAAATTCACATTTTCTATTCCTTAACTATTTCTAACTTAGTGTATTAATGAATATGTAAGGGACAGAAATACTTAAAGCTTATTTGAAAAGTTTATATCGTGCGCATAAGTATATATATTCCTTCTAATCTTACTTAGACTTATTTTAAAGTATGATTGTATACTCGAACAAAAATGAAGCAAACTTCTCTGTATTCACAATCCAAATAATCATAAATAAGATATTTTGTGTCAATACAAAAATAACCACCCTAAACATAAAATCCCCAGAAACAAACTAATAAGAATAGTGCAGAAACTACCTTAGCCAAAAAAAACACAAAAGATCTGAATAGAGAACTACATTCTCAAATGGAAAAATCAATTTAATTTTTTTAAAAGTCAGTTCCACCACGTTTAATGCCATTACAGTTAAAGCACAATGAGACTAATCACAAACTAATTCTGAATTTCAATGGAAGAGCATATGTGTGGGGAAAAAAATCAGTAAAACTCAGGAAAAAAATGATTACTGACAGTGACTTAGACCTTAAAATGTAGTACAAAACTATTATAATTAAAAATCTATGGAGGAGCCCGGGTGGCTCAGTGGGCTAAGCCTCTGCCTTCAGCTCAGGTCATGTTCTCAGGGTCCTGGAATCGAGCTCTGCATCAGGCTCTCTGCTCGGCGGGGAGCCTGCTTCCCCCCCAACACTTATGATCTCTGTCTGTCAAATAAATAAATAAATTTTTTTTTAGAAATCTGTGGTAATATTAATATCATCAGTAGATCACAGTGGAGTCTAGAAAGAGACTGTAAATTTGTGAATTTAATATCATAAATATGGCATACAATTCAATGTGGTAGGAAGAAGACTTTCAATAAACTGCTTTAGGACAACTGATTTTTATGCAGGAAGTAAATTTTATTCTTATCTTATACCATATACAAAATATACTCCATACACAGCAAAAGTGAAAAGAGTTACCGAGAAAAAATAAACTATTTCCCCTCCATTACCTCAAAGTATAGAAAGCATAACTAAGTAAAACCTTAAACCAAAAGCCATAAATGTAAGATAAAAATTGACCACAAAGAGCGCCTGGGGGGCTCAGTGGGTTAAGGCCTCTGCCTTCAGCTCCAGACATGATCCCAGGGTCCTTGGATCGAGCCCCGCATCTGGCTCTCTGCTAGGCGGGGAGCCTGCTTCCCCCTCTGCCTGCCTGCCTCTCTGCCTACTTGTGATCTCTGTCTGTGAAATAAATAAATAAATAAAATCTTTTAAAAAAAAATTGACCATATAAATCAAGCTTCTATACAGAAGACAGTTACAAATATTTACAAGAGGTAAAACAGATAAAAGATTATATCTCTGATAATGAACATTTGAAAATAAGTAAGAAAAAGAAAAAAAATTCAATAGAAAAATCAGCCATGAACAAGTCATAAAAAAACTGCTGAATGGCCAATAAACATAAGAAAAGATGCTCAAGTTCCCTAATAACCAAAGCAATGAATTTTATTAAAATAAAAAAATGAGGGATGCCTCAGGGACTCAGTCTTTTAACCCTCTGCCTTCAACCCAAGTCATGATCCCGGGGTGCTGGGATGGAGCCCAGCATCGGGCTCCCGGCTCTGTGAGGAGCCTGCTTCTCCCTCTCCCTTAGCCACTCCCCCTGCCTATGCTCTCTGGCTCTCTCTCTGTCAACTAAATAAATAAAATCTTTTAAGAGAGAGAGAGAGAGAGAGAGAGAGAGAGAGAGAGAAAGAATCCCCTAAAGTGCCAGAGAGCCCATCAGAATTTTTTTTAAATAAAATAATGAGCAACTAGAAAATGACCACTTTCTGATGGCTTTAGAGAAAGGCTTATGGGGAAATTTTCTACTTGAGATCAGACAGTCACATCCTTATCAATCTTAGTATAACTAGAAGTTTAAAATAAAAAAAATCCATCACTGTGATGTTTGCAAAGCACACAGCACCATTTAGGAAGTGTTCTTACCAAACATGCTGAATTTCACACCAAGTCTCAAGAGCTCACTTCCATTTATAAGAAGTATAGGACGTAAAGGAAAAAGTTAAACACACCACAAAAAAGCAAACAGACAAATCATGAATGTAGACCATTACATAGGGCAACAGACTCAATTTCTGAAACCGTCAGTGACAAGAGGGAAAAAGGAGGCGGAAGGACCACTCTGGTTTAAAAACGCTTGACAGACCCAATAAATATAGTATGAACAGACTGTAACAAACCAACTTTAAAAAGGTATTTTGACAACCAGGGAAATCTAATTATGAACTGGGTAATAGTTCATTAGATAATTTTATTAGGTGAAATAATGGCATTGTGGTTATGTAAGAAAGTTCATGGGTATTTTATGATATTAAAGAATTATTTTGTGTAGGTATAATGGTAGCAGCATATGGTTATCATTGAAAAATGAAGCCTTACCTTTCAGATATGGCTATATAAATACATACAAATGAAATGTTTTAATGTATGGGTCTTGCTTCAAAATAATCTGGTGGGGTAAACTGAAAGAGGCAGGAGTATACCAAGATGAATTATGAGTTGTTAACTGTTGAAACTGGGAGATGGATACAGGGGATAGAGGTGCCCCCCCCCAGCCCAAAAAAACTTTAAGTGCTCAAAAGCAAATGATCATAGACTTCTTCGAGAATCTAATGAAAGTTATATAACTCTTTCTTAAGAAAAATATATACAAACACAAAAAATAAAGCATTCAGAGTGTTCACACACTGCTTCAGTCTATCCATCCTTAAGGTAGAAATTCCAAATGTTAGATCAATAGAGTACAGTGCAGAGATACAAATTTCCTCAGTCCTCAAGGCAGACAGATGCAGTCTGAGCAGCCTCCTCATTGCTTCTGTGCCCCTTCCAAATATCATTTCAACACCTATTATACAATGAAACAGGTTAAGAAGTAATATATCTTAAGGTCCAAACCTTCATTTAAAGGTAAATATAGGGGTGCCTGGGTGGCTCAGTCATTAAGCATCTGCTTTCAGCTCACGTCACAGTCCCAGGGTCCTGGGATCGAGCCCCACATCAGGCTCCCTATTCAGTAGGAAGCTTGCTTCTCCCTCTCCCATTCCCCGTTTATGTTCCCTCTCTCATTGTCTCTCTCTGTCAAATAAATAAAATCTTCTAAAAATAATAAATAAAATAAAATAATAAACGTAAATATGATGGGGTGCCTACCTGGATGGTTCAGTCATCTAATCGTCTAACTCCTGATTTTGGCTCAGGTCATGATCTCAAGGTCATGAGATCAAGTCCCACATCAGGCTCTGCACTCAGTGCAGAATCTGCTTCTCTCCCTCACTCTCTGCCCCTCCCCTGTTTTGCTGTCTCTAATAAATAAATAAATCTTTTTTAAAAAATAAATAAAAATAAAGGTAAATATTGCTGTATTTAGGAGGGCCAAGTGGTCTAAGGCACCAGGCTCAAGCACCTGCTTCATAAAGGTAAATGTGAATTAAAGAACTTCTTTCAGCTGTGACACACAAAATCTAAGCAAAATCAAGACAACATTTCTACTTTAAAAGGCTTTAGAATTAAAAATTTTTTAAACCTGACTTGTGTGACTGATGATAATTTAATTAAACTATCTAGAAGCATAAATAGGAAGGATAAAAAACAGATGAAAGGAATGCCAGAAGAATGAAAACACAGACACTAAAGGATGCAATGAAAAGCTTTACAGTTGAAAAGCAGGAAAAGAGAAAGGATTAGATAAAACGGGCACAGAAAGCTCTCTTAGACATTTTCCATGTAGAAACGAAATGAATTCAAAAGTGCTACTGGGCAGAGAGTGAAGAACAATTTGAACAGAGTTTCAAGTGGCCTCAAAGAGTAAAACTGCAACCTGGAACTATGCCCAAGGAACAAGAGTGGTCTAAGCAACCTAGGGACTGGGATTACAGTAGTACATCAGATGGCTGTTGACTGAAAAAATTAACAGCCAAAAGACTTAAGAACCAAGCTTTGCAAGCTAGCTTTAAATAACATAGGACTATGCAGTATGGGTACAACATATGATAAGATCAACAAACAAAATTGGTTTTTGTATTCCAGGTTGAACATAGTGTGGGAACTAAAGCATCTTACATATCACATAGCAAGTGTTCACTAAAGACTTGAGGAAACAAAGACTAAATCTAATAATAGAACACCAAAATGATTTCAACAGCTTTTAGGTAAAGAATAACCAGACTTCTTGTGAGCAACAATGGAAAAGAACCAGACACCCATTTAATAACACCTGCTTTTCAACAACGTTTCAAATAACCACTGCAGGCCTGGCACTGAGGCCCCAGGAATGTAAGGCCTTGCTCTCATGGAGCTAACTTTCTATTAGAGTGGGGTAAAAGGAGAGACAGAGAAACAAACAAAACAAAACAAAACAAAAATGAATAATAAGCTCTATAGAAATAATCTGACAGCAGATTATTTTTTAAAGGAAGGTTTTCAAAGCAGGTTTGAAATGGAAGGCCTTTCTGGAAAGGTGATATTTAGGCTACAGACCAAATGAATGAAGGAGCTAGGCTAAGCATGCAAAGCTCTGTAGGTATATTGTCCAGGAGTCTGACAAATGCAACTGTATATAAACAGGTATTAAAGATCTCCCCCCAAGTGAACAGGGAGAGGCTTTTTTAAACAACTAGTAAGGCTCAAAAAAAAAAAAAAAAAAAAAAAGGCAGGAAGTAATGTGTTCACAACAGCAGCTCATGGATCACAAATATTTTCTTCAAGGAACCCAATAGCTTTGTTTTGTTTTGTTTTCTTAAGGTTTTATTTATTTTATTTGACAAAGAGAGACACAGCGAGAGAGGGAACACAAGCATGGGGAGCGGGAGAGGGAGAAGCAACCTTCCCGTGGGGCAGGGAGCCCAATGTAGGCTTGATCCCAGGACCCTAGGATCATGGCCTGAGCCGAAGGCAGATGCTTAACAACTGAGCCACTCAGGCACCCTGGAATCCAATAGTTTTGAATGATTAAGAAGACTAAATATTCCATAGTGAACAGGATGTTTGGGCAATAATAGAAAGGTTGAACAGAACTACAGAAACAGTTAATAAAATGACATGTCCAAATTTTATCTTAACTTAGTTTTTTTTTTTTTAAAGATTTTATTTATTTATTTCACAGAGAGAAATCACAAGTAGGCAGAAAGGCAGGCAGAGAGAGAGAAAGAGGAGGAAGCAGGTTCTCCGCTGAGCGGAGAGCCCAATGCAGGACTCGATCCCAGGACCCTAAGATCATGACCTGAGCCAAAGGCAGAGGCTTAACCCACTGAGCCACCCAGGTGCCCCTCTTAACTTAGCTTTTAAAAATTGAAGTATAACTGACAGAAAATTGCCCAAAAAATAAGTGTGCAGTTCAATTAAGTATCACAAACAACACACATATGCAACCACCTACTAGATCAAGAAACAAAATATTCCCAGCATCCCAGAAACTCTCCTTGTAACTCCACTGATACTGAGTTTAAATGACTAAAAGCAGAATTATGGGACTCTGGGAGGAGAGGGTTGGAAACAGGATGGGAAGGGAGCAGATGGGACCAGAAGGGAGAGAAGGAAGGAAAGAAAAAGGACCAAGGGGGCACCTGGGTTGCTCACTCAGTTAAGCCTCTACTGTTGATTCTGGGTCAGGTCATGATCTCAGGGTCATGAGATTGAGCCCCATCATGAGCTCTGCACTGCACATGGAGCCTGACTGGGTTTCTCTCTTTCCCTATTCCTCTGCCTGCCCACCCACCCGGCTATGGTGCACTTTCTTTCTCTCTAAAAAAAAGTAAAAATAAATAAAAAAATCAAAATAAACGGGCACCTGGGTGGCTCAGATGGTTAAGAATCTGCCTTTGGCTCAGGTCATCATCTCCAAGTCCTGGAATCAAGCCCCATGTCAGGCTCCCAGCTCAGCGGGAAGTCTGCTTCTCCTTCTCCCTCTGGCTCTCCCCCTACTTATGCTCTAACTTTCTCTCTCTCAAATGAATAAATAAAAATCTTTTTTAAAAGTTTTTTAAAAATAAATGAAAATAAGATTCTCTATCTCTCCCTCTGCCCCTCCACCAAATCTCTCCCTCGGGGGGGGGGGGGGGGAGAAGCACTGGGATGTTATTAATCACAGAATTATACAAACATACATACCTTTTCAAATGATCTACACTGTATGCATTAATCAACATACACATTAATATACCCACTCTGGATCCATTCTTCTCTTACTTAACTATGGCCCTTGAAAATTCATACACTGAAGCCCTAAGCCTCAGGGGCACCTGGGTGGCTCAGTCAGTTGAGCATCTGACACTTGGTTTTGGCTCAGGTCATGATCTCCAGGCTGTGAGATTAAGCCCCATGTCAGACTCTACACTCAGCAGGGAGTCTGCTTAAGATTCTCTCTCTCCCTCTACCCCTCTCCCCACCTGTACACACACTCTGTCTCTATCTCTATCTCTCTCTAAAATAAATAGTTAAATAAATCTTTTTTTTTTTTTTAATGTTTTGAAGCCCCAACCCCAATTGTGACCACAACTGGAGACAGGACCTTTAAGGAAGTAAGGTTAAGTGAGGTCATAGGGTTGGGCCCTAATCCAATACAAGTGGTGTCCTTATAAGAAGAAAAACAGACAAGAGGAATACAAAGGTACACAGAGGAAAGACCATATGAGGATACAGGGAGAAGGCAGTCAACTACAAGCCAAGGAGAGAAGCCTCAGGAGAAAAAAAACCTGCCACACCTTGATCTTGGACTTCCAGCCTCCAGAACCATGAAAAATAAATTTCTGTTGTTTAAGTGCCCCAGTCTGTGATGTTACGACAGCAAGCTGACTATATATTCCCTCAGGAGAACACAACTGCCTACAAATAATGAGACAGCCTTACCTCCAGCACTAAAATTAGCCCAGACCTACTGATGGCTTTTCAATACTGACAAGCAGAAAATATCAAAAAATGATATGAATCTTATGGATGCATAATCAATATGGATCTTATTGACTTTATGGTGTTGAAGCACTTTAAATTGACATTACATAAACTATGTTCACAGACCACAAAGGAATTAAACTGTAAATCAATAAGAGACATATGTTTAAAAATCCTTAAAATTTGAAAATTAAATAACACACCTGTAAACAATGTATAGGACAAAGAACAAATAAAACTATATTGTGACAATTTTTTCATACCTATCATATTTCCAAAGACCAAAATTTATGATACACTATCTTGGTGAGGTACTAAAGCAGTGGATATTCTTTTTTTTAATAATTTATTTTTTTATAAACATATAATGTATTATTAGCCCCAGGGGTACAGGTCTGTGAATCGCCAGGTTTACACACTTCACAGCACTCAACATAGCACATACCCTCCCCAATGTCCATAACCCCACCACCCTCTCCCTACCCCCCGCCTCCCGGCAACCCTCAGTTTGTTTTGTGCAATTAAGATCTCTATGGTTTGTCTCCCACCCGATCCCATCTTGTTTCATTTATTCTTTTCCTACCCCCAAACCCTCCACGTTGCATCTCCACTTGCTCATATCAGGGAGATCATATGATGGTTGTCTTTCTCCGACTGACTTATTTCGCTAAGACTAATACCCTCTAGTTCCATCCACGTCATCGCAAATGGCAAGATTTCATTTCTTTTGATGGAGCAGTAGATATTCCCATTGTACTGACAGAAAGAGTGTAAATTAACATACCAAATACGAGGACAATCTGTAAAAATGTATCAAAAGTATAAACGCACACCCATATGACCCAGTAATTCAAGGGATTAGAGTCAGGACTGTCTAATTTCTAATCTGGAACTCTTTGTCATGATACCTATAAGAACATTTTCTCAAGGCACATAGAAAGAATCTTCATATGGTGTCCAGATGAAAGAAATAAGCTGTAAAATGTAGTCTAGGAATAATAAAATATTGTAACTCCCATACTTTTCAATAGTTTGAACAATCAGAGAGTAAATCAAAATCAGAGCTAACACATAAAATTCTACCAAGCAGGAAGGAAAGACTGGCACCTGGCCAGGGAACACAGCCTAGGGACCCACCCAATCAGGGCTGATTAAGGACCTAACCTGTGGCCCCACCCAACCACAGAGTCCAACTAGCTACACCACCCAGTAAGCGAGTTCAGACTATGACTCTACCCAAGCAGAGGAGATTTTGGAACCCAGCCAATGGCCCTGCCTGATCACAGAACCCAGCCAGCAGCCCCACCTGAATGTAGACTTATTTGACAGTAGAACCCAGTGGACCCCTCTCAACATCAGAGCACAGGCAATGGCCCCACCCAACCAAACACCCAGAAAGGAAATGCTGCCTGCCAATGGATAGCATCAGATGACCCATCCAGAATCCCAGGCTGGGGTGACTGAAGAAAATCTTTCCCTTCCAAAGTGAACCTGTAAATACTGGAAGAGAAGACCACTTCTTCAAATGCACAGATACCAATGCAAGAACAAAAGGATCAAGAAGAATCAGGTAAACCTGACACCACCAAAGGAAATCAATAAAGTTCCAAATAACTGACCATGAAGAAACAGAGCTGAACTAAATGACAAAGAATACAGAATAATCCTCTTAAATAAGTTCTATGAACTACAAGAAAACCTAGATAGACAAGTAAAAATAGGAGGAAAATACATGAATAAAATAAGTTCAAGAAGAAATGAAAATCATTTCAGAAACAAATTCTAGAGCTGAAAAATATAATTTAACTGAAAAATTCAACAGAACTCTTCAACAGCAGACTTTACCAAGAAGAAAGAATTCGGAGCGCCTGGGTGGCTCAGTGGGTTAAAGCCTCTGCCTTCGGCTCGGGTCATGATTCCAGGGTCCTGGGATCAAGCCCCGCATCGGGCTCTTTGCTCAGCGGGGAGCCTGCTTCCTCCTCTCTCTGCCTGCCTCTCTGCCTACTTGTGGTCTCTGTCTGTCAAATAAATAAATAAAATCTTTAAAAAAAAAAAAAAGAAGAAGAAGAAAGAATTCATGAACACAAAGACAGGTCATTTGAAATCAGTCAGTCAGAGGAGCAAAAATAAAAAAAGAACAAGGAAAGAGGAGGAAAAGTACAGGACTCCTAAGATACCACACAAACAACATAGACATCATGGGAATCGCAAAAGGAGAAAAGAGAGAAGGGAAGCAAAAGTCTATTTAAAGAAATAATGGCTGGAAATATCCTAAATTTGGGGAAATAAATGGACATTAAGACTCAGGAAGTCCTAGAGTCCCTAAATAGGTTGAGCCCAAAAAGAGATACACTGAGACACATTTTAAGTAAGTTATCAAAAGTCAAAGACAAAGAAAACTTTGAAAGCAGCAAGAGAAAACAAGTCATCACACAAGTAAGCCCCCATTAAGTCTATAAATAATAATTTCTCTGGAGAAATCTTGCAAGCCAGGAGAGAGTGGGATGATATAGTCAAAATACTGTAAGAAGAAACTGCCAACTAAGAATACCATGCCCACCAAACTGTGTGGCTCAGTCAAGGTAAGCATCCACATCCGGCTCAGGTCAGGATGCCAGGGTCCTGGGACCAAGACCCACATCAGGCTCCCAGCTCATCAGGGAGGAAAGAAATGAAGAAGAAAGACTTTCCCAAATTAAAAAAAAAGGGGGGGGGCTGAGAATATTCATCACCCCTAGACAAGACTTAGAAGAAATGCTAAAGAAAATCCTTAAAGCTGAAATGAAAGGATGCTAATTAATAATGTGAAAATATAGGAATGTATAAAACTCACAAGCAAAGGTAAATATACAAAGCAAGATCCTCTAATATTGCAAAGGTAGTATCCAAATCACTTTCAACTCTTGTATAAAAGCTAAAAAAAGAACATACTAAAAACAACTATAGGGCGTCTGGGTGGCTCAGTGGGTTAAGCCGCTGCCTTCGGCTCAGGTCATGATCTCAGGGTCCTGGGATCGAGTCCCGCATAGGGCTCTCTGCTCAGCAGGGAGCCTGCTTCCCTCTCTCTCTCTCTCTGCCTGCCTCTCTGTCTACTTGTGATCTCTCTCTGTCAAACAAATAAATAAATAAAATCTTTTAAAAATAAATAAATAAATAAATAAAAATAAATAAAAACAACTATAACTACAATAATTTAAAATATAAAAAGATATAAAGTGTAATATCAACAATCTAAACATGGGAGGGAGAAATGTAAAACTACAGAATTTTAGGTTGTTATCAACTTAAAAAAAACTTTTATTGTTTATCAATTTATCATTTATCGATAAATTAAAGTTTATTGACTTTTAAAAATATCTAAGATATTTTATGTCAACCTCACAGTAACCACAATAGAAGAACTTGTGGTGGGTATACAAAAAAGTTAAGAGAAACAAATCAAAGCATGTCATCACAAAAACTCATCAAGTCACAAAAGAAGAGAGAAAAATGGAACTATAAGAGTCAAAAAGCAATTAACAGTAAGACTGATGAATCAGAGACCTGTACCCCTGAACAAAAATATATTACCTGTTAATTTTAAAAAGCAATTAACAAAATAGCAACAAAAAGTTCTTACCTATCAACAAATACTAAATGTAAATGGATTAAATTCTCCAATCAGAAGTCCTAGAGAAGCTGAATGGATTTTAAAAATCCAAAGACATTCTGCCTATGAGAAACTCATATTAGCTTTATGCGGCACACAAAAGCTGAAAGAGATGGAAAAGATATCCCAAGTAAATGGTAGTTAAAAGAAAGCAAAAGTGGCTACACTAACATCAGATAAAATAAACTTTAAGTCAAAAAGGTCACAAGAGAAAAAAAGGTTATTACATAATGATAAGGGATCAATTAATCAAGAAGATATTACAATTGTAAATATTTCTGTACCTAAACATCAGAGCACCTAAATATGTAAAATAAGCAGTAACACAACTCCAAGAAAAAATAAAAAGCAAGACAATAATAAGGGACTATGATACTATACTCTCAACAATGGATAGATCATCCAGACAGGCAATTAATAAGAAAATGGCTAATGTAAACAATACTATAAACCAAATGTATGTAACAGACACATACAGAATATTCCATCCAACCACAGCAGAATATACATCCATCTTAAGACAGAACATTCTCCCAAAAAGATCATATGTTAGGCTGTAAAACAAGTTCTTAACAAATTCAAGCAGACTGAAATTACATCTTTTCTGAACACAAAGAAAACTATAAAACTAGAAATCAGTAACAGGAGAGCAATTGGGATTCTCACAAATATAGGAAAACAGACAATATACTCCTGAACAAACAATAGGTCAAATAAGAAAGGAAAATTTTAAAAAAAATCTTGAAATAAATTAAAATGGAAACACAACAAACCAAAACCTACAAGATGCCCAAAAAGCAGTACTAATTGGAAAATTTATAGCTATAAATGCCTACATTAAGGAAGAAGAAAGATTACAAATAAACAACCTAACTTGACATATCAAGAAACTAAAAAAAGAAGGAAAGAAGGAAGGGAAAGGGAGGGAGGGAAGGACAAACTAAGTCCAAAGCTAGCATAAGAAAGAAAATAGAACAGAGCAGAAATAAATGAAATAAAGAATAAAAAAAAATAGAAAAGAACAACAAAACTTAGACTTGGTTTTTTGAAAAGATTAAAAAAACTGACCAATCTTTAGCTAGACTAATCATGAAATAAAGAAAAATGACTCAAATTAATAAAATTATAAATGAAAGAGGAGAAATTACAACTGGTACCACAGAAATACAGAGGATCATAGAGTCTACTATGAACAATTATATACGAACAAACTGGACAACCTAGAAGAAATGGATAAATTTCTAGAAACATACAATCACTGAAGACTGAATCAATGAAAAAAAAAAAAAGAAAGAAAGAAAGAAAGAAAGAAAATCTAAACAGACCAATAACAACTAAAGAGACTGAATCAGTAATCCAATAGCTCCCAGCCAGAAAATCCCAGGATCAGATGGCTTCACTGCTGAATTCTACCAAAATTTAAAGAAGAATTAACACCAATTCTTTTCAAACTCTTCCAAAACAGTAAAGAGGAATGAACACTCAAATTCACTTTGCAAGGCTGACATTACAAGGCTGACACCAAAACCAGATAAGGACACTAACAGAAAGGAAAATTACAGGCCAATATCCCTGATGCTGACTGATGAAAAATTCTCAACAAAATGCTAGCAAACTGAACTCAACAGCACCTGAAAAGATCAGATCCTACACCATCATCAAGAGGGATTTATCAGATCCTACACCATCATCAAGAGGGATTTATCCCTGGATATAAAGTCGGTTCAAGGGGCACCTGAGTGGCTCAGTTGTTAAACATCAGCCTTGGGCTCACGTTATGATCCCAGGGTCTGGGATCGAGCCCCACCTCAGGCTCCCTGCTCAGCGGGAAGCCCACTTCTCCCTCTCCTACTCCCCCTGCTCATATTCCCTCTCTTGCTGTCTTTCTCTCTGTGCCAAATAAATAAATAAAATCTTAAAAGAAAAAAAAAGAAGGAACAGAGACTGCAATAATTTAAACATGTATTGACATATGTACAAAAGGTGAAGACTATTATTAAGCACAGTGAGTTCCTTCTTGGAATGCAAAGGGTCAGTTGGCCATTTATTTAAAAAGATTAAAAAAAAAAAGATGGTAAAAATATGCAAATCAGTATAACACCTCATTCACAGAATGAAGGTTAAAGATCATACAATAATCTCAACAGATGCAGAAAAAGCAATTCACAAAAGTTAACCTCTGTTTCTTGATAAAACTCAACAAACTGAGTAGAGAGGAAATATATTTCAACATAATAAAAGTTATATATATACAAGTCTACAGCTAACAGCATTAAATGGTGAAAAAATGAAAACTTTCCTTTAAAATCAGGAACAAGATTTAGGTGCCTATTATCATCACTTCTACTCAACATAGTACTGGAAGTCCTAATTGCAAAAACTAGGCAAGAAAAAGAATTAAAAGGCAATCAAGTCAGAAAGAAAGAAGTGAAATTATTTCTGTTCACAGATGACATATTATATGTAGAAAACCCTAAAAACTGTACCAAAAAACTATTAGAATATTACTAGTCACAGGGTACAAATCAACATGCAAAAATCAACTTCATTTTTATATACTAACAATAAACTATATGAAACAAAGATAAGGCAAGAAATACCATTTACAATGGTATCCAAAACAATAAAATATGTACAAATAAATTTAACCTAGGAGGTGGAAGATCTGTGCACTGAAAACTATAAAACAGTGATGAAAGAAATTGAAGGAGATACAAATAAATGGAAGGAAAGATATCCCATGTTCATGGACAGGAAGAATTAATATTGTTAAAATGTCCATTCTAGGCAAACCAATTTACAGAATCAATGCAATCGCTACCAAAATTCCAACAGCATTTTTCATGGAAGTAGAAAAAAAATCCTAAAATTCATATGACACCACAAAAGACCCTAAATAATCTAAGCAACCTTTAGAAAGAAGAGCAAAGCTGGAAACATCACACTTTCTGATTTCAAACTGTATTTCAAAGCTACAGTTATCAAAATGGTATGGCACTGGCATAAAAACAGACACATAGATCAATGGAATAAAATGAAAACCCCAGAAATAAACTAATGCATATATGGCGAACTAATATTCAACAAAGGAGCTAAGAGTAAACACTGGGGAAAGGATAATCTCTTAAATAAACGGCACTGGGAAAACTAGATATTCACTTACAAAGAAAAGAAATTAGATCCCTACCTTACACACACATATTAACTCATATCTCATATTCAAGGGATATGAGACCTGAAACAATAAAATATGAGACCTGAAACAATAAAACTTCTAGGGGGAAAAAAGAAGCTTTTTTTTTTTTTAAAGATTTTATTTATTTGAGAGAGAATGCGTAAGCCTGGGAGAGGCAGGTGCCCCCCAAAAAAAGCTTCTTGACATTGACTTTGACAATGACTTTTAGGATATAACACCAAAAATGTAAGCAAAAGAGCAAAAATAAACAGGTAGAGGGACCCCAGGGTGGCTCAACCAGTTAAGTGTCTGCCTTCAGGTCAGATCATGATCCCAGAGTCCTGGGATCAAGATGTACATTAGGCTCCCTGCTCAGGGAGAGCCTCCCTCTCCCTCTCCCTCTGCCTCTTCCTCTCTCTCAAAAAAATAAATAAAATCTTTTAAAATAAATTAAATAAATAAATAAATAGGTAGAAAAACCTTTAACTAAAAAGTTTCTATACAGCAAAGGAAACAATCAAAATCAAATCAAAATCAAAAAGCAATCTAAGGAATTAGAGAAAATGTTTGCAAACCATTCATTTGATAAGGGATTAATATTTAAAAATGTGAAGAACTCATACAACCCAATAGTAAAAAATAAATAAAATAATTTTATTTTTAAATGGGCAAAAGAACTGAATAGACATTTTTCCAAAGACAACATATAAATGGCCAACATGTACATGAAAAGGTGCTCAACATCAATAATCATTAGGAAATGTAAATCAAAACCACAATGAGATAGATCATCTCTTTTCCGTTGGCACAGCTTTTATCCAAAAAACAAGAGATAACAAGATTGGCAAAGATGTAAAGAAAAGAGGACTCCTGTTTACTGCTGGCACAACATTATGGAAAACAATACGAAGGTTTCTTAAAAAATTAAAAACAGAACTAGCATACAACCCAGCAAACCCACTTCTGGTTTTATATAACTAAAAGAAATTAAATTGTTGGGCGCCTAGGTGGCTCAGCTGGTTAAGTGACTGCCTTAGGTTCAGGTCATGATCCCAGAATCCCGCATCAGGCTCCCTGATCAGCGGGGAGTCTGCTTCTCCCTCTGACCATCTTCCCTCTCATGCTCTCGCTCTCACTCTCTCTCTCTCTCTTTCTCTCTCAAATAAATAAAATCTTTTTTTAAAAAAGAAATTATTATCTCAAAGAGATAGCTGATGCCCCATGTTCAAAGCAGCATTATCACAATAGCAAAGACATGGAAATAAATAAAAATAAAAAACAAAATTACTACAGTCATAAAAGGAACTAAAATGCTAACTAAAGAATAAGACTTTTTTTTAAGAAGGCAAGTAAAAAAAAAGGTGGGGGGGCAGGAGGGCAAGTCAACATGAAAAGATTTTCCTAGAACTGAAAAATACATTTATTCAAATTAAAAACTTAATAGACAAGCTAAACAACAGATGAGATAGAGTTGAAGAAGGAATTATCTAGAAGATAGATCTGGGGAAATCACCCTCAATTCAGCCCAAAAAAGATAAATGGATAGAAAATGAGTAAGCTCTAGTATTCAGAAGATAGAATGAGAAGAACCAACAAATATGTTACAGCAGTCCCAAAACACAAAAGAAAGAATGGGAGAGACTTGAAATTCAAAGGGACAATGGTTGAGAATTTCCAGAAGCGGTAAGACAAGAAATCCTCATCTAGAACCAACCCAACAAATAAAGTCACACCTAGACACATCATAGGGAAACTACAGATCACCAAAAAGCAAACCTTAAAAACCACCAATGAGGGGCACCTGGGTGGCTCAGTAGGTTAAGCCTCTGCCTTCAGCTCAGGTCATGATCTCACGGTCTTGGGATGGAGCCCCGCATCCAGCTCTCTGCTCAGCAGGGAACCTGCTTCCCCCTCTCTCTCTGCCTGCCTCTCTGCCTACTTGTGATCTCTCTCTCTCTCTCTATCAAATAAATAAATAAAATTTTTAAAAAATGAATAAAGCAGATTACTTACAAAGGAACAATTAGATTAAAAAACTTCTCAACAACTGAGACCAGAAAACAACAGAATAGTATCTTCAAAGTGCAGGGGAAAACAAACGTAACCAAAATTCTCCATCGAGGTAAAATATTATTCAAGGGAGAAGGTGAAAACTACTCTAGCACATGATGCATTATGTTCTTTCATGCCTGTGAGGCTTTGTGTGTTCTATTCCTTTTATCCATAAAGTCCTCCTTCACCTCCCAATCTCCCCGCAGATCAAATTCAAATTCTTTGTAAAGTTTTCCTTAATTTTCACTAATACGCAATTACAACAGAGGCTCTAGGAAAGAGCTAAGAACACAGGTTTTGGATGTGAGCAAAAATGGCTATGAATAAGAGCTGCGTAACTTTGGTCAAATTGCTGCTCTGAGACAATATTTTACTTATGTAGATGATCATATCAATCCCTAGGTGCTTGTTCAAAATGCTAAGTGCTATATATGTAAATTTCTTGATATAAAATAAGCACTCATCAATAAGAAAATCTATAGGTTAACTATTAGAAAAAACTTCAGAAGGTTGCTTAAAAAGCTCAATAGTATTTGAAAATGTTTATAATATAAAATACTGGATAAAAAGCAATAAAGAAATTGGAATTTTTTTTTTCAAAAATAAGGTATCAGGGAAAAAATCTAACAAAAGATACGCAATTTATGGAGAAAATTACTTTACTGGAAGGAAAAACAAATTAAACACTACTCTCAGGGATAGGCAGCTAAATACTACTATAAAGACAACAATATATGTATTCTATTGTATTCTACTGCATGATTAACCCACAATTTACTAATCTCACTGTTTCTGATTTTTCCCAATTTCAAATGGTACTATAACAAATATCCTTGTTCCTATTTCCTTTTGCAATGTCCTCAAATTAAATGTGATTCCAATCAATATCTGACAGAAATTTTCCAAGAATTTGACAAGCTGACTCTGAAATTCAAATTGAAAGAGTTAGGGACCAAGAATAGCCAAGATTCTTTTTAAGAGCAATAAGGGAAATCTTGCCATATCAACATTTATTCTAATGTTATAATAATTAAAGCAGTATGACACTGTTACAAGAGACATACCAATACAACAGAGAGCTCAGGACACACATACGAAATTGATATATGACAGAGGTAGCACTACAGGTTGAGGGAGGGGGGAAAAATGACTGTTCAAGGGACGAGGGGATGGTTCAGTCAGTTAAGCATCTGCTTTTGGCTCAGGTCATGATCCCAGCTCCTGGGATGGAGTCCCCCATTGTGCTCCTTGCCCTCTGCCTGCTGCTCCCCCTCCCCCTGCTTGTGCTCATATGCACTCACACTCTCTCTCTCTCTGACAAATAAATAAATAAAATCTTTTTTTAAAAAATTACCTTACAGGGACATTAAAAAAAAAAAAAAAGACTGTTCAATAAATGGTACTAAAACAACTGGACCCCATGTATTGAAAAAGAAAAAAAAATAGATCTTAATCTCACATCATATGTAAAAATTCTAAATGAGGGGTGCCTGAGTGGCTCAGGCCTGGTTAAGTGTCTGCCTGCAGCTCAGGTCATGATCCCAGGGTACTCGGGTCATGATCCCAGAGTCCTGAGATCAAGTACCGCATCAGGCTTCCTGCTCAGTGAAAAATATTGAAAATGCTTCTCAGTCTCCCACTCCCCCCTGTTTGTGTTCTGTCTCTCGCTGTCTGTCTCTCTCTGTGTCAAATAAATAAAAAATCTTTAAAAAAAAAAAATCTAAATGAACTGAAGACCTAAATATGAAATGCAAAAACTTAACCTTTTACAACAAAACAGACAGCATTTTTTAAACTAAGGTAGAGAGAATTGCTTTTAAAAGACACAAATAATACAATGGGGCACCTGGGTGGCTCAGTGGGTTAAGCATCTGCTTTTGGCTAGGGTCATAATCCCAGTATCCTGGGAACAGCCCCACATCCAGCTCTCTGCTCAGCGGGGAGCCTGCTTCTCCCTAGGCCTGCCCCTCCACCTGTCTGTGCACTCACTCTCTCACTCTCTCTCTCTCTGTGTCAAATAAATAAATAAAATATTTAGATAAATACATAAAAGACACAACTAATACAAACTATAGAAGAAAAATTACATTTTTTATTTAAAGCTTTTTGCTACACTACGATATATTATGAGGGGAAAGACAAGCCACAGACTAAAAGATGAAATTAGGACTCTATATAACCAAGGATCAGTATCTAGAATATATATATATATATATATATATATATATATATGTGTGTGTGTATATATATATATAGATAGATAGATAGATAGATATAGTAGTCCTAAAACTCAGTAATATAAAACACAAAACCCAACATAAAACTGGCAAAGAATATGAACCAGCAATTCACAAAGGAAGAACTCAAATGGCCTAAAAACATGAAAAGATGTTCAATTTTACTAACAGGAAAATGCAAATTTAAACTGTGTGTGTCTGAGTGTGTGTGTGTGCGCGCACACGCACGCAGACTAGCACTCTATGACCTAGCAATCCCTCTCCCAGGAATCTAACCTAAAAAATTCTAGTATATCTACACAAAGAGACACATGCAAAAATGTTTACTGCTGTCCTGCAGAAACAATGAAAAAATGTAAAGCATCTAATTGTCCCTTAGCAAAGAAATAGATTGCCAAACCATGGTTTACTCATACCACAGAATACTTAGTAGCCGTTAAAAATGAATTAACTAGTCCATATCAGTAACTTGGTAGGTGAAAAAGGCAAGCTTCAAAAATATTCATATAATTTGTGTGCAATTTTAACACTAAAACAATCATATATTGTTTAAATGTAGCAAAAGTACAAAACATGTATGGATTTTCACACAGGAATTTCAAGATAATGGTAGCCCCTAGGGAGGGAAAGAAAAAGGAAGGGAGAAGATGACCCTTAGTTCTTTGGTCAAAAAAAGCTCTATAGCAAATAGGGCAAAAGGTGAACATCTAGTGATCTAAGCGGTGAGTACAAAGGTATCTTTTATATTACTTTTGTACTTTTCTATGTATTGAAAATGTTTCATACCTGAAAATAGTTTTAATGGGTTTTATATAACATAAAAATGATTAGAAAAAATAATTACTATCTAATAAGACTTCCAAATTGCTGTGTTGTAGTTAAACCTTATTATAATGAAGATAACTAAAGATTATACTTCCAGCTCAAGTAGAATCTTCTACACTAAGAATCTCTCTACACTATTTCTGGTAAACTGGCAATGAAAAAAAAGAAACTAAAATGAACACAAAAAAGAGAACAAAAAACTTCTTCAACTCTTTCTTCCAAGCTCTTGAATCATGAGAAATGTCATGTTCACTTGCTTGAATTCATGACCTGAGTTAGATGAATATTGCAGTAGAGAAAATTCCAGATTCATAAGGAAGAAAATTTCACAAGTAATCCATGTAAATACACAGATACACACATAAATAATTTAAGAGATTAGTTCTAACACCCTCCCTACAAAACCAATAAACACAAAATACGATACAATTAGCCAATGTACTTAAACTCTAAATATGTGTGAGAGGATATAAATAAAAGAGTTGGTATGGCACAGGCCTTTATCATCAAATCTTTACTGAAAGTTTTTATTTGTAGAGATATAATCTAGAAATGACAAAAAAATTGTTATAATTCAGAAAATCAAATCCTGCAATATGGTTTCACACTGTACTTATGTTACAAAAGTGTTGCCCCTACAGATGAGCATGACAAAACTTGCCATCGGACTCGGCAGTAGATACAACATGAAACCTCAAGGACAGGAATATATATAGTGAGTTAAAGAAATAATGGAGGATCCCACTGCAATGGAGATTATAAGGCTGCCAATGCAGAGAGAGGCCACATGTGAGTACAGGTGATCCTTGAAACTTTAAGAGTAGTCTAGAAAGAACTCTCAGTAGAATATGAAAGGTTACTACAATTAGAATATCACCATTTTGAAAACCCTAATAAAAATATGGATCTGTGGCGCCTGGGTGGTTTAGTCATTAAGCGTCTGCCTTCAGCTCAGGTCATGATCCCAGGGTCCTGGGATCGAGGCCCACATCGGGCTCCCGGCTCAGTGGGAAGCCTGCTTCTCCTTCTCCCACTCCCCCACTTGTGTTCCATCTCTCTCTGTCAAATAAATAAAATGTTTAAAAAAAATATATGGATCTGGACAATAATAACCAATAGCCACTAAAATCTTTAACAAGATAGGTAACTTTATAATAAATGGGTCACACTGACAAATCTGAGCCCACTGATTAATCCTACCATTAACCACAGGAGAGAAGGAAACATTCTGCAGCTCCTGATACGATCCAACAGGAAGTATAAAAACATTATGAAATTTCCTTGCTAAACAAAACAAAAAAATAGAATCTAAAATTCGATCAAGACTCTAGATCCAACCACTTGTTTATAGGAAATAATGGGCAGAGGAATAAGTTAAACCTCACATCTCAGACAAGCAATCAGTAATATCCAGAATGTGGGTTCCTTCAACTAGTAAATCGAAGAGACAAAAAAAACAAAAAAACAAAACAAAACAAAACAAAACAAAACAAAAACACCAAAAAGAAAAAGAGGAGGGTATTGAATGGGGTTTAACATAGAAAAGTCCTAAGAGATATAAAAACCAAATACAATATGAGGACATTGTTTGAATCCTAATTCTAAATCAACCCTAAGAAATCATTCATGAGGGGCACCTGGGTGGCTCAATCATTAAGTGTCTGCCTTCAGCCCAGGTCATGATCCTAGAGTGCTGGGATCGAGCCCCCTGGGCAGGAAGGCCGCCCTTCTCCCTCTTCCGCTCCCCCCCCCCCGCCCGGCCGGCCCCCCTTCCCCCCTCCCCCCCCCCCCCCCCCCCCCGGCTGTATTCCCACTGTATTCTCACTGTCTCTCTCTGTGTCAAATAACTAAATAAAATCTTTTTTAAAAATTCATTCATGAAACAACTGGGAAAATCTGAACATTCACTGGATATTTGAAGACTTTAAGAAATAATTGTGAATATTTTAGGTGTGGTAAATGGTACTGTGGTTGTTCTTTTAATTGTGATAAAATATACATAACATAAAACTTACCATTTTAACCTTACAGTTCAGTAATATTAAGAAGAGTCACACCATAATCCATCTCAAGAACTTTTTCATAGTCTCAAATTGAAACTCTGTACCCATTACACAATAACTCCCCATTTCCCTCTCCCTCCAGCCCCTGGCAACTACCATTCTACCTTCTGTCTCTAAAATTAAACTACTGCAGGTATCTCATAAAAATCGAATCTTACAGTATTTGTCCTTTGTGTCTGGCTTATTTCACTTAGCATAATGTCTTCAAGGATTGTCCCTACTAGCATATGTCTGAACTCCATTCCTTTTAAAAGCTGGGTAATGTTCCATCTTATGTATGTACCACATTTTGCTTATCCATTCATGTGTCAATGAACACTTGGGTTATGTTTTATTTTTAAGAGTTCACATCTCTTTACTGAGGTACATACTCAAATATTTATAAATTAAAGTATAAGATAGCTGAGATTTGCTTCAAAATACTCCAGTTTGGAAAGAAAGGGCAATGGTGGGGGAGGGGTAATAAATGAAACAATATATCTCTTCTCACTTAAGAGAGTAACAAAGATTAAATACTGTAACACCATGTATATTGGCCAAGATGTGGAGAAACGTGCTCTCTCATTCATTGTTGGTAGAGTGTAAATTCATGTCTTTAGAGGGCTCTATCAAAGTTTAAAATGCAGGGGCGCCTGGGTGGCTCAGTGGGTTAAGCCTCTGCCTTCGGCTCAGGTCGTGATCCCCGGGTCCTGGGATCGAGCCCCACATCAGGCTCTCTGCTCAGTGGGGAGCCTGCTTCCTCCTCTCTCTCTGCCTGCCTCTCTGCCTACTTGTGATCTCTATCTGTCAAATAAATAAATAAATAAATAAATAAAGTTTGAAATGCACATTTTCTTTAACCAAGAAAATAACTTCTAGGAATTTATCCTCACCCACGTGCTCACACACAAATACAAAGAAGTGTATACAAGCATACAACTGCAACAACGTTTATAATAGTCCAAGACTGGAAACAATTTAAACATCTATCAGTAGGTAAATGACAGCATAAATCACAGGGAAAAAATATGAGTGCAATGAAATAAAATTTAACTGTAAAAAAAAAGTTTCTATGTGCACTAATAAGTGACAGTGTCCAATAATTATGTTAATGGGGGGGGGGAAGCCAAGTACAGAAGAGTATGACACTATTTAAGCAAATATTCACTGCTTTCATTTCTGGCACTGCCACAGACCAAATAAGCCTAAAAATTTCCCACAACAGAAGAGCTATAAATGCAGTTGCAAATTGTAATGAATGTCTTTTAAATATATAGCTAAGCTTCAAAGAAAATAAGGGAAATCTGTCACTGAGGAGAGGGATGGAGGAAAGAGGAACTCTTACTTTTTACTTTATCCACTTATTTTATCTGAGAGAGAGAAAGCATGAGCAGTACAGAGGGATCATGACCCAAACCGAAGGCAGACACTTAACTGCCTAAGTCATGTAGGTCACCCTCCACTTATTTTTATGTTGTAACCAATATGTATTACTTTTGAAATTAAAAAAAGAAATTATCCCCAAAGCACTCTCAAAAAAGATGCTATGGGTTTAATAATCAATAAATAATCAATTTATAATCAAACAATGAATAACTAAACCAATGTACTCTCGAGGCAGATTTTCAGGTATAAGAGCCACAATTTTATCCAATTTAATTCAATTTAATTCATCCAATTTGCTAAGCACCTACTAAGAGCAAGAGATTATGCTGGCCTCTGATTAACAGCAAGATAAGGTTCCTATTTTTTAAAAAGCTTAGAATCTGTGAGAGAGAACAAGCAAGGAGGCAAAAAAAAAAAAAAAAACTATAAATACAGGATAGAACATAAAAATGATCATCCTCTGCACCAAAATTTGAGAACTATGGTTAAAATTCCAACTTCTGGTTAGCATCAGAACCCCAAAACAATCAGATATTATTTTAGATTTTTCATTTTTTTAAATTTATCCATCCATCAACCATTTTTGACAATGACTGCATTTATTCATTAGTGGCAAAATTACACTGTTATACATACAGTTATTAATATCTAGTTTCCATACCCTTTGTGATTTCATCCCACAAATGAATTTTTTTTTAAGATTTTATTTATCTAAGAGAGAGTGAGAGAGAGAGAGCACAAGATTGGGGTGGGGGTGGTCAGAGGGAGAAGCAGACTTCCTGCTGAGCAGGGAGCCCAATGTAGAAGTCGATCCTGGGACTCCAGGATCATGACCAGAGCTGAAGGCAGACACATGACCAGAGCTGAAGGCAGACACTTAACCAGCTGAGTTACCCAGGCACCCCCACAAAAAAAAAACTTCCAATTGTTTTCTTCCTTTGGTTTGTATATCTGTTAATATTTCCATACCATATCAATACCACTACAAAAATAACTAAATCCTCCCCCTATATTTTTATAATTATAAATATGAAAATTAAATAGTAATATAGGTTGTGGCAGATTCAACATTCTTCCCCATCTCCAATTACACATTCTACCACAACAGACACTTGGGAAAAGGATTAAGGCACAGCAGGTTTTCTAAGAAAGCAGATACAGAGAAAATAGAATCCTTCCTTAAAAATTTACTGAACAGTGGTATTTAAAAATTTCTATTGCAGTTACAACAACAACCCCAAAAACAACATGTCTTCAATTCTTAGGAATCTAAAAGGATTTTAAGAAATATCAAAAACTGAGAAAAGTTAAGTGTATTCTGTCCAAGCCACGGTAGTCCAGTTTGCCCGGCAGAAACACTACTATAATTTGTTGATATTTCTAGTCCTGAAAAGGTTCCCGAGGCAGCCTTTTATCCTGCACTATTGGCTAACATCACCTATGTCTCTCCAGGCATTCGATTAGGTGTGTAGCCCAGAATTATTCTTTCTAACCCAAAGAGTTGTAAAAATTCCAGAATTTTCACATGGCCACAATACATTTCTTGTTTATTCTTCTCTTTTATGAAATTGGACATGGCAACTGCTGGCACATACAGGCAATACCTCTGCATTTCAGATAGGCAATAAGAATTATTTACTATGTATCAATTCACAGAGGGCTGCCAGGCTAGGGAAAAAATAAGAATCTACCAGATGTCAGTAAAGGCAAGTGCTATAAGATGAGCATGCGCCCTGCATGAGTACCTTCAAAGAAACACTGAGATATTTCCGCTCCTACACGGAAGCATCACAATTGAGATCAGACCTACAACTCATGCAGACCAACCTGATTATTACGACTGTATTCCAAAATTCAGGAAAGAGTCAGTATTATTTCCTACTTTCCCCCTCTTTAGGGGTCCCAAATGCTAACTTCGTTTAAGAAGTAAAAATGTCTAAATATCAATAAAGGATTGTTCCAATTCCCATTTTAAAGATTTTTTTTTTTAATACGTATTTGACAGAGAGAGATCACAAGTAGGCAGAGAGGCAGGCAGAGGGAGGAGGAAGCAGGCTCCCGGCCGAGCAGAGAGCCCAATGCGGGGCTAGATCCCAGGACCTGGGATCATGACCTGAGCCGAAGGCAGAGGCTTTAACCCACTGAGCCACCCAGGTGCCCCTCCAATTCCCATTTTAAAATCCCTCTTAAAAAAATATTTTTTTAGGTGTTTTGTTTTGTGTTGTTTTTTAAGAATGTATTTATTTATTTGACAGAGAGAAACAGCCAGAGAGGGAGCACAAGCAAGGGAAGCAGAAGAGGGAGAAGGAGGCTTCCCACTGAGCAGGGAGCCTGACTGTAGGGCTGGATCCCAGGACCCTGGGATCATGGCCTGAGCCAAAGGCAGACGCCCAATGACTGAGCCACCCAGGCACCCCTTTTTTAGGTCTTTAAGAAGAAAAAGAAACAAAGGCCCAAATAGGAATGGCATATTAAAAAAAAAAAAAAAAAGGACAAAAACACAGTATTGAACAGAGGTACTCAGTAGGAATGCTATTTGTAGAGGCAGTAGAGAGAAATGTTGAGCTGTCACTCTCTGGAGCCAGAAGGATAGCAGTAGCTTACTACCTGTATAATCCTGAGCAAGTTTTTTTAAAACTGTGCCCCACTTTCCTCTTCTGTATCATGGGAATAATGACAGTAACAATCTCAGATTTGTTGAAGATTAAATGAGTTACATATTGTAAAGCAGTTAATATTTGACCACTGTTTACCACACAGATGGATAAAAATCCAGAGTGTTAATAACACTCTTTTGATGGGGCTATTGGAACACAGAAAGTCTGATACTTTGCTTAGTACTCAGCCTTATGGAGGGCAATTTTAAATCCCACCACTGAGCATTTATCTCACTGATATTTTTGCACAGGTGTAAAAAGACAGGTATGGGGCACCTGGGTAGCTCAATCGTTAAGCAGCTGCCTTCAGCTCCGGTCCTGAGATGGAGCCCCACAGGGCCCCCAATTCCCCGCTCAGCAGGGAGTCTGCTTCTCCCTGGTCCTCTGCCCCTGCCCCTGCTCACTCTCTCTCAAGTAAATAAAATCTTTAAAAAAAAAAGTGGGGGAGCGCCTGGGTGGCTCAGTTGTTAAGCCTCTGCCTTCTTCGGCTCAGATCATGATCTCAGGGTCCTGGAAAGGAGCCCGACTTCGGGCTCCCTGCTTGGCAGGAACCCTGCTTCTCCCTCTCCCACTCCCCCTGCTTATGTTCCCACTCTGTCTCTCTCTCTGTCATATAAATAAATAAAATCTTAAAAAAAAAAAAAAAAAAAGACAGGTATACCAGGTTTTTTATTTCATACTGGAAACCCAAATGTCAAATATCAAAAATGATGATAAACAGAGTGGCAGGACACCTGGGTGGCTCAACTGGTTAAACCTCTGACTCTTGATTTCAGCTTAGGTCATAATCTCAGGGTCATGAGATAGAGCCCCACAGTGGGCTCTGCGCTGGGTATGGAGACTGCTTAACATTCATTCTCTCTCTCTCTCTCTCTCTCTCTCTCTCTCTCTGCCCCTTCACTGGCTCATGAAAATGAACACTATACAGCAGATTTTTTTTTTTTTTTTTTTTAAGTAGAGTGAGTACACTGATTTATCGACATGGAAAAACCTCTTGGTAAGTGCTTGGTAAGTGAAAAATGCAAGATGTTACATTACCTTTTGTATAAAAAGAAACAATAATCAAAATACATATTCATCCTTGTTTGTTTTTACACTAAGAGAAAGTAGTAACAGTGAGAAGGAACTGGGCAGATGAAAGGCAGGATGGGAGGGAAACTTCGAACTGTGCATCTTTTTATTTTTTCTCTTTTGCTTTTTTGGCTACATGAATATTTTGCCTATTCAAATATTAATTTTTTAAGTATTTTTAAGTGTACGGAATACATTTTAGTTCTCAAATATTGGCTGCAATTACTACTACCACTGTTGTTGGTAGTAGTAGTAGTGGTACTAGTTACAAGCTCAAAATACCTCTTTTCTGAAGCCTTTTTCGTACTCACTCTGCAGAGAAGCCTCCTCTAACTCCCAGAGTATTTAAAGAATTTATCATTTTCTACTGTAGCCTAAGCCGCTTAGGAGGTAAGTCAATGTCTTGTTCATTTTTAATATCCCAGGAGCCTTGCCTGCACCTGGTAGATACAAACATTCCGTAGTAACAGTAACCTACAAGTACTCCAAAGAAGAAAATAGTGACCCTTTCTAAAAGGAGTATGCTCTATTATTAATTATAAGACCAGAAAATATTAAAATTTGAATAACTGGTTTTGCTAACATTCTTTCAACTATTGCCCAGCCAAAATGTCCTCTCTTTCAACAAGTTTTCTTTTCCCAGGACTTCCCCAGATATTGATAACATGATCCATGCCAAAACACTACATGCACCAACTCTTTAACTCACTGCAATCTCTGAAATGCCTTTTGTCCTAAGTCCCAACACCCTGGTACACTGATCCTATCAAAAAAGCATTTGTTGACTGTCTCCTTTTTAGATAGACGTTCACATAATAGTCAGTGAATAAAGTGCCCTTTTAGCTGGAGAAGACCTAATACTTGATTCCTAATTCGCTCAGTGTTTTGTTTGTTCTTCTGGTATGTAGTGTGTTCTATAACGACTGTTCAGTAGCCCAATTCTAGATGTCATTCCAGCACACCAAATACTCCGCTGACAGCTCAACAGTCACTTTTCACGCAGGCCCCTCCCCTTCCCTCCTCCCTCAACCCTCATAAGCTCTAGAGCTCCTTCGCCGATACTGACAGACAGACACACTGACAGTTCAGAAGTCCTTCCACCCAAGCTGTCTTCCCCTGCAGCTGCAAGACCACCTCCCCGACTCTTACGATCCTGCGACCTAATTCGGTCCCCAATACCATCCCCCTCCCAGTCAATCCAAATCACATCATTTTCTTCCCAAAGAACCTGGCAGCTTTAAAGCTTTTCCCAATAAGTGCACAACTGACAGCTCGACACCAGATTCCCCAAGAATCTTCTGCTCCTCCTTCCCCTCCTACCCCACGCACTGGTTCTTCTGTCGCTACCACTCACTCGCCCTGGCTTCCCCGAAAATTCACAGCCTCGCTCGGTAAACACGCTCTCCGCTCTCCCCTCTCCCCATTCCCTCTCCACCGCTGACAGCTCAGTCACCTCCATCCCCATGCGGCTGCACCCTCCCCCACTCCTTCCCCTGACAGCTCAGGGTCGGCTCCCAGCCTTCCCCCCTCTCCAGGCCTCCCCAGACCCGGCTGGAGCCGCCCGCGGTGCCCCCCGCCCCGGAGGAGGGCTCCACTCACCCACTCTCCCGCATCACGTTGCTGTCCCCGCAGTCACAGGCACCCCCAGCCTGGCTGCGGAACATATTGAAGTCGTGTCCGGTGTGGTCACCCTGGTGGAAGCACTCCGCGCACAGCGACATGCAGGGGGAGATGCCGCACGTCCGGCAGCGGTAGGCCACAAAGTTGGCTGTCCAGACCAGGCCGCAGAGCGCCGCGGGGTCGTAGGCCCGCACCGCCGCGCAGAACTCATCGTAGCCTCCGCCGCCCGCCAGAAGGCACTTACACCACTCCAGAGCCTCCTCCTCGGCCGCCCCCGGACCGCCCCCGCCGCCGGCTGCCGCCGCCTCCTCGCCGTCCGCAGCCGCGGTCAGCGGCCGCTCGGCGCTCAGCACCCGCTCCAGCAGCGCCTGTAGCTCCTCAGCACCTGCCCTGTTGTCCGGCCGGCTGAGGGCCGCCTTCAGGTGCGCCGCGGTGGCCGCCTTGTCCACGGCCAGCCCAGGCGCGGGCAGCTCGGGTTGGGGCGGCTGCGGCCCCCCGACGGCCGCCGCGGCCGCCGCCGCCGCCATGATGAGAGCTCAGAATTTGGAGAGCCCAGGGCCGGCGGCTCCTCCCGGGAGGGTGGGGGAATTGACTGCTGCGATTGCTCGGCCCGCCCAACTCTCGCGATACCGCGGAGTCGCCGCGCACCTCCGTCCGCGTCCCCGCCCCTGCACACGCCCCCTCGGGCTTTGGGGCCTGCTCCCCGCCCCTCTCTCGTGGGTGCTCTTTGGGTCCTTTACCCTCCTCTTGACTCCCAAAGTTGAGAGCTACTGAGATAAGGGACCCGCCTTTAAAAAAAATAAATAAATATGGACAACTTTAGTATGGACCATATGAAAAATCTTTAATATGGACATTTTTTTCTTTATTTACCTGGACTATAGGAATTAAACAGAGCATCTTTCAGATGTATTTTAAGCATTTGCATTTCGTTTTGAGATGTAGATTCCCATTGTCATTAACCCTTAATTACTACTGAATCACTATTACTGTTGAAGCAAACTCCTAATTTTCCCCCTATATCAATTCTTACCCTCACATTGTTATCAGGTTAATCTAAAGTACATTTTTTAGATGATTAAAGTACACTACATTCTTACTATCATTCTGTTCAAAGTCTTCAGCGGCGGTGGGGGGGGTAAGCTCCTTAAATCTTCTCTCAAACACCCACTTTTCTCTTTTTTTTTAATTTTTTAGATTCTATTTACTTATTTCAGAGAGAGATCGAACACACCCACGTATGCGTGGGGGGAGAGGGCAGAGGGCGAATCATGCTCACGCTGTGCAGGGATACCTGCTAGGACTCTGTCCCAAGACCCTGAGATCATGACCTGAGCAGAAGGCAGATGCTTACCCGACTGAGCCACTCAAGCGCCCCCCAAAACCCACATATCTTTCGGTCCTTATCTCCTGACACTACTCCAGGTTTGCCATATGAAAGAGACCAATGGGACTGTTCACTGTTTTATGAGGCTTTATCATTTCCTGCCTCTGGTCCTTTATTGTTCCTAGTTCCCACACCACTCCATTCCACTCGCTCACCCTGCAGTTTAATCTAGCCCAGTCTACTTATGTAATTTCTTTTCTTCAAAAGAATGGCTCTTAACTTACTTGATGATACAACTTTTTTTTTTAAACTCTACAGTGGAGGTGGGCTCAAACAGCACCCCAAGTTTAAGAATCACATGTTCTATCAACTGAATCAGCCAGGCACCACTTAATGATATAACTTACTGCCTTTACTGTAAAATCTCATCTTCACCTCACTACTAATTGGTAAATTTCCTAAGGGCAAGGAATGAGTCTTCTTCATTATGGGACATAAATGTTCAAGTATTTGTACGATTATTGTTAAATAGAACATACTTATAATAGATAATATTTGCTACATATTTTTATGGGCCCTGCTCTTTATATATGTTATTTCATTTAATCCTCTCAATAATTTGATGAGGTAAGTACTGTTAATAGAAAAAAACAAACTTCTGGGGTGCCTGGGTGGCTCAGTGGGTTGAGCCTCTGCCTTCGGCTCAGGTCATGATCCCAGGGTCCTGGGATGGAGCCCCGCATCAGGCTCTCTGCTCAGCGGGGAACCTGCTTCCTCCTCTCTCTGCCTGCCTCTCTGCCTACTTGTGATCTCTCTGTCCAATAAATAAATAAAATCTTTAAAAAAAAAAAAAGAAAGAAAGAAAAGAAAAAAACAAACTTCAGGAGATGATTTATGTGCCCCAAAACCCACAGCTGGCAATTAAATGAAATGTTGACTTATATCCAGATCCATCTGATTCCAAAAGCCCTGCTCTTAACGACCACACCAGTATTTTCCAAACCTGCCTGATCCCTAAGAATCACCAGAAGCTCTACGCACAAAAACAGATTCCCATGAACCATCTCAGACCTAAGTAATCAAAATGTCCAGAGGTTATACTTCCCTATCTAATGAAATCTGAACCTTGAGGGAGATTATTATTAATGATCCTTCCAGAACTAAAAATCTACAGCTTATTAAAGTTTCCACAGCTTACTTCCAGACAGCTGGCTGTGTTATACAAAGAACTTAGTAACATATTACAGAGGACAACCAAGAATGAAAAAAATAAAACTATAGGAGAAATAATCCAAGGAAGTAGAAAAGAGTATTTACAATCCATAACCCTGTATTTTAAATGAATTAAACACAAAACATACTATTTTACATATCCTGACCTTCTACATTAATAAAGCATGTCATAATAATCATTAAGCAGTGATAATTAATTCAAAATTGCTCAATAACTCTCTTTATGAGTCACCAAATTATAAACCAAGTAAATTCCAGGAACATTTCAAACTAAGGTAGAACTAGTGTGCGTTCACCAGTCAATGCTTATGGGTTAAGGCAGTCTGGGATTTCTGGAAACATCCACAAAATCCAACCAGTGCCTCTTTTTTGCTGTACAAAAATAACAAAACTTAAATACTAACCTGTATTTCAGTCACATAAACATTGCAGCACATGTACAGAAATCCAGACATTTGCCAAATTTCCCACTTATACTGGATATGATGATATCAGACCTGTTCAAAATCAAAGAACCATTAAAAAATAACTGATAATATTAAGAATATAAGTAAACCAATCAGAAAATGGGCCGAATATGTGAACAGACATTTAGAAGATATATAAATGGCTAATAGACTTAGAAAAGATACTCAGCATCATTAATCATTAAGGAAAATTACATCTATAAGATATCACTATACTATCCACTAGAATGGCAATAATCAAAAGATAATAACAAATGTTGTCAAGGATATGGAGAAAAAATAACATGGATAGACCAAGAAGTAATTATACTAACTGAAGTAAGTCAGACTGAGAAAGACAAAAACCATATGATTCCACTCATAAATGAAACTAAAAAATAAATAAATAAATAAATAAACAAGAATCAGACATATAAATACAGGGAATAAATTGATGGCTGCCAGAGGGAAGGGGGTTGAAGGGATGGGCAAAATGGGTGAGGGGGAGCGTTAGATGCAATCCTCCAGTTATGGAATGAGTAAGTCATGGAAAAAAAGCAAATCATAATGAATACAGTCAAGGATATTGTAATAGTAATGTCATGGGACAGATGATAGTTATACTTGTAGTGAACAAAGCATGATGTATAAACTTGAATCAAATCACTAAGTTGTACTCCTGAAACTAATGTAACATTGTGCATCAACTATACTCTTTAAAAAAAAAAAAAATGAGAGGTTCCTGGTTGTCTCAGTCCATAGATCATGCAACTCTTGATCTCAAGGCTTGATCTTGAGTTCAAGCCCTCACTGGGTGTGGAGCCTACTTCAAACAAAAATTAAATTAAATTAAGGGCGCCTGGGTGGCTCAGTAGGTTAAGCTGCTGCTTTCGGCTCAGGTCATGATCTCAGGGTCCTGGGATCAAGTCCCACATTGGGCTCTCTGCTCAGCAGGAAGCCTGCTTCCCTTCCTCTCTCTCTGCCTGCCTCTCTGCCTACTTGTGATCTCTCTCTGTCAAATAAATAAATAAAATCTTTAAAAAAATTAAATTAAATTAAATAGTAAAAAAATTTATCATTGACCCCTGCATTTCCACTCCTAGGAATCTACCCAAGAGAATCTACACTACATATCCACACAAAGACTTAGATGTAAGTATTCATACCAGTATCATTCATAATAGTCCCCTAAAATTGGAAATGATCCAAAGGTCTATGAATTTGTAAATGGATAAACAAAATGAATAAACTTCTAAAAATGTTTTGCCAAAGAAGGAAGTCAGACACAAAGGATGAATACTATATTACACATTTACATGAACTGTCCAGAAAAGACGAATGTATAGAGACAGAAAGTAGAGACAGAAAATGGTTGTCTGGAGCTGGTGGGTAAAAAACAGGGAGTGACTGCAAATGGATATAAGGTATCTTTTTGGGATGACGGAAACATTCTAAAGTTCGTTGGGGTGATGGTTGCACAACTATGTAATTTGCTAAAAATCACTGAATTTTACTCTAAAAACAGGTGGATTTTATGGTATGAAACTATACCTCAATAAAACAGTTTAAAATAATAATAGTAATCAGTAGTATTAGTTATTGTTTGAGATGAATGAAAAAAATCAAGTTTCTGTCCAGGTACAAACTATTTTACTGCTTTAGCTTTTAAAATGAGTATGATAAGCTCTCAAATCCTTGCATCTCCTAGAATGTTTGGGACTTCTATCATTTGGATTCAGAAAGTCTGACATTTTTCTCTCTCAGTGCATGAGTGTAATATAAAAACTCTTCTTCTAAATTACCTCTCAAATCACTGTGCTGTGTCATGGGGAATTCCTACAAGGATCATATTTCCATGAGGGAAAGCCAGATTGAAATGCAGCTGAAAACTCTGTACTACTTAAATGCTATACTTCATTAAATGCTACTGTTACTCTACTGAGGACGTTGAATGAATAAAGCAACATACTGCTGTTACAGAAAGCCACAAAATAGTACCTGAAGAACTGCATTTTTATGTATTCCATCTTAATTAATGTGAAGAAGAATCTTGTGATGCTTCTTAAATTGGCTTTTCAAATTAAAATAAACCACACAGATAAGGTTAAAAAGCTACAAATGATAGATGACCCAATTGCTTCCAAAACTGGAGACCCTTAACAGAGAAATAACAAAATAATAGAAACTCTCCAAAGTTGCTTTTGTATTTATCAAGACTTTCTGTTTGAAAGTCCTTGAATTACCTTAAGCCAAAAAGAGGATAATATTAGATGATATAAACAATGGAGGGAAGAGGGGAATGAACCTGATGCACCCTCAGCTCTTAGGATGGGCTCCACTGTCTCCAACAGCTTATGTGCATGAGCCTCCCCAGCCCCAGCTCTAGATCATATCTCCACAACTTCACAACAGAGAAAACGGATCTCTTCTCTGCCAGATCCACTTAAAACCCAGAGGAAGAACTCTGACTGACCCAGCTGATGGCCCATGCCACCTTTATGACCAGAAAGAAGAGGAAGAGATACCTGCTAGAAATACACACATACAAGATGCCTACCACAATAGTAACTTCTAAATTTCTGCCTGGCTCCCATATAAACACACCAGGCTTTTCTCTAGGTGCACAGCAAGTTCACCAGCTCTAATCACAACTGTTAAAATTCACACCGTAAGAAAGATTGTGTCTACTGTAGCCAAGAAATTCTGCCTGATCACATTTAATACTCACAACCCTGAAAGGTAATTATTATTATTATTAGGCCCCATTTTACTAGCAGCAATGATACCCTTTATTTCATAGGTCAAAACGTAAGAACAAACCCTGGAAGAGAAATCACTTATTGTTCCTACATGTGCCTTTCTTCCTTCTCCTCTCTCACTGCATCCCTTCCTCTTTCTCTCCCTCCCCAACAACCCCTTCTCTCCCTTCCTTCTTACCTTCTTCAATATCTAAGTCCTGTAAAATCCTGCAACTATGCTTACTGTGATTCTCTCATTTGTTTAATATTGAAGCAAGGACATTTTTAGTAAGTTTCTCAACTCATGCTTTAGAAATATTTTTGGGAAAAAAGCATGACTGTGCATTAAGGGTTTGACCTATATTAGCTCCTCTACAGATTGGTCTGTGCAACTTTTCCAAGGTTATAAATGCTTAACAATCTTCTGGAGTCTTTCTCATCATCATTTAATACCATTATATATTGTGCTAATTTTCTTTCCCTCCTTTTTTTTCTTAAACCAGAAGAAAGTTTCCTTCTCTGCACCTCCACTAAAGAACAGAACATCTTTGCCCACTGTCATTTTCATGCAACAAATAAGTGCAATATTTGTTGAGTCCCTACCAGTTGCTCTCTGCAAGAGCTGAGGATAGCAAACAGACATGATCCATGGCATGCCTGGCATGGCACAACTCCAGAGTTATCATTCATATAGAATACAATGCTTCTGATTACAACCTAATGCACAAATACATTACTATTGCTACAATTATTATTACCTCTGATCTTGGAGTGAGCAAACATTTTTTAATGGACACAAAAAATACTAACCACAAAAGAAAAGACTGGCTGACAAAATTAGTAAATTTAAAATTTTTAAATTTCTATTCATTAAAAGGGATCATTAAGAGTTACCAAAAAATTTTTTAAAGATTTAATTTATTTGAGAGAGAGAATGAGAGAGAGAGAGAGAGAAATCATAAGCAGGGACAGGTGTTAGGAGGAGAAACAGACTCCCTACTAATCAGGGAGCCTGATGTGGGACTGGATGCCAGGACTCTGGGATCATGACCTGAGCTGAAGGCAGGCACTGAACTGACTGAGCCACCCAGGTGCCCAAGAGTTATAAAATTTCTGTTTGAGGTGATAAAAAAGTATTGGAAATAGATAGTGATGATGGCTGAACAACATTATGAACATAATTATTGCCACTGAATTGTATCCTTAAAAATGGTTAAAATGGCATTTTGTTATATATATTTTACCATGATTTTTAAAAGTTAATAATGTAATATGGCAAAACCATTGAATTGTACACTTTAAATAGGTGAATTGAATGGTATGTGAATTATACCTTTAAAAGCTGGTTTAAAAAAAAGATATCATTAAGAGTAAAATAGGCAAGTTACAGAGTTGGAGAGAATATCTGCAACATGTCTAACCCAAAAAGGATATCCATCTAGAATATATAGAAAATTCCTACAAAGCAACAAGGGAATGACAGTCATCCCAATAGAATAATGGGCAAGAGACTTCAATAGACACTTCAAAAAAGGAGATAAAGGAGATAATCCAGTTAACAAATGAACAAAAGAAGTAAGTACTCATTAGTAATCAGGGAAATGCCAGTCAAAATTGTATTGAGTGTCTACTATACACCCAAGAGAAGGGCTAACACTTTAAAGATTGATTATGCCATATATTGGTGAGGATGCTGAGCTCCTGGAACTATGAGTGCCAGTAGGAGGGCAAAATGGTTCAGCCACTTTGGAAGAGTTCAATGGTTTCTTATAAAGTTGAACATACACTACTCAATGATCCAAAAGTTACATTTAAGAGAAACAAGAACAGATATATCCAGGAAAAAAGTATGCAAGAATGTTCATAGTAGCATTATTCATATTAGCAAAAAACTAGAAACAAATGTCCATCAACAAATGAATATAAACAAATCATGGTATATTCATATGGTAAAACACTACTCAGCAATAAGAAGATACATCAAAGATGAATCTGAGGGAGCGCCTGGGTGGCTCAGTGGGTTAAAGCCGCTGCCTTCGGCTCAGGTCATGATCCCAGGGTCCTGGGATGGAGCCCCACATCGGGCTCTCTGCTCCGCCGGGAGCCTGCTTCCTCCTCTCTCTCTCTGCCTGCCTCTCTGCCTACTTGTGATCTCTGTCTGTCAAATAAATAAATAAACTATTTAAAAAATAAATAAAATAAATAAAAAATAAAAGATGAATCTGAAAATCTTTATGGTAAGTGAAAGAAGGCAAACACAAAAAATTGTATATGCATGACTCCATTTATGTGAAGTTTTGTAATAAGCCCAGGTAAGCCATGATGATTGAAATTAGAATAGTGGTTGCCTGTGGGATGGCAGCAATTGACCCATAAGGAGCAGAAGGTAATTTATTAGGCTGAATAGTGGAAATCATTAAGATCAGTTACTTGAGGTGGTGTTTATGTGATATATGTTATTCACATTTCATCAAACTGTACGGTCAAGATTTGTGCATTTTATGTAAACTAAGTCCTCATTTTAAATCTGAACCAATCTAAATATCTATCAACATTAAAATAAGTAGATTAGAGGGGTGCCTGGGTGGCTCAGTGGGTTAAAGCCTCTGCCTTCGGCTCAGGTCATGATCCCGGGGTCCTGGGATCGAGCCCCACATCGGGCTCTCTGCTCTGCAGGGAGCCTGCTTCCTCCTCTCTCTCTCTGCCTGCCTCTCTGCCTACTTGTGATCTCTGTCTGTCAAATAAATAAATAAATAATTAAAAAAATAAGTAGATTATAGTATATTCATATAATGGGCTATTATACGGCATTGAAAATGAGCAAACATGGATGACTCTTACAAACATACTGTTGAATTAAAGAAATCTGATGTAGTATGGTTCTACTTACATAAAGTAAAAAAAGAAACCCAGCAAAATTCATCTCTGGTGTTAAAAGTCAGGATAGTGATGGCCTTTGGGAAGGTGGGCAGGTGAGTGACTGGAAGGGAGCATGAGGTGGATGCTTTGGGGGCGCTGATGATGTTTCTACAGATTGGTTCATTATAGTCACTTGTTCAGGGAGCTGTTCATCTACAATTTGTTTATATATGTTGTACATCAATAGTAAGTTTTTTTTAATTAGTACCATTAGTGAGGAAGATTTATATTTTGCCATTAGTAATTTGTGAATAAATGAATGAAACTTCCCCACTAAGAAATCTTCCAAATTTAAAGGTTAGATGTGATTATAAATCTATTTAAATTGAAATATGCTTTCAGAGTATACTTTCTAATATTAAGAATATTAAAATAGTTTACTCTTAAACTTTATTGAAATTCTCTAGCTTTCTTCCACACATGTGAAGGAGAAACTCTAAAGTTCATTTCATGACAACAACACAACATGATCAAGGGTCCGAGTGAGAATTCCAAGAGTTCCTGTCTCCAGGGCATCCCTACAGGACATATGCATAAAGATACTCAGAACAGGTATTTTTTGCCTGCTGCAGAGAACAGGTAAAGTCAAACTACTGGACTAGTGTAAAAAGATAAAAGGGATAAGATAAGTAGAATAAGGCCAGGGGTAAGAATTCATAAAACGATGTATGGACAGTGGTTAGGAGGGTACATTTTCTACTGCAACTGTCCTGAAGGAATCCACCTGACCTCCCAGCACATATATCCTGTCCTTGGGCAACTCACACTGATTTGTTCAATCACACTGCCTTTTTTTAATCACACAACTTGAGCAATTCATCAAATATTATTTGATAATATAATTTGAGTTTCTTGAGAAGTAGGAATCATACCTTAATTATTTTCCAGTACATAACACAATCTCATAAATTCCAAACATTCAATATTTTAATATTCATTGATCAATTCTCAAAGTATGTCCCTAGAAACTTAGGCGGGAGGTGCCCAAGAATCTTTCAGGAGGTCCACAAAGTCAAGATTATTTTCATAATAATACTAAGACATTATTTGTTTTTTTTCTTACTCTTATTATTTCAGGGGCATGCAGTGGACTTTTCCAGATGCTTCATGATATATGATGACATCATCATTCTGACAATTAATGAAATATGTCCTCTTACATTCTCGTGGTTTTCTTTTGGAATTTTCTGAGGTAGTAGGATTAGGGTTTAAGTATGCGCATTTTCAGAAATTAACCAAGTTTGTTCTCAGTACTTCTACCATACTTACAGGCTATGCTTGGTTATATCTGCTATAGTCTCTGCAACCTCATTATCATGGACTAAATTGTTGTTTTGAAATATAAACTTGTCATCACAACTATACAACCATAAAAGGCTGGTACTAACTGTTGTCTCATTTTTCAATAACTTTTTAAAATTTGAAAGTGTTTTTAAAAATTTTAATTTTTTACCTAAAACTGTTTTTTAAGTATTTAATGGTATTTTATTCTAAAATAGAAGAAAATGTATTTATAGTTTTCTTACATTTAAAAATGACTCTCTGGGGCGCCTGGGTGGCTCAGTCAGTAAAGCATCTGCCTTCGGCTCAGGTCATGATCCCAGGATCCTGGAATGGAGCCCCAAGTCAGGCTCTCTGCTCAGTGGCGAGCTTGCTTTTCCCTCTCTCTCTGCCCTTCTGCCTGCTTGTGCTCACTCTCTTGCTCTCACTCTCTCTGTCTCTCTGTCTCTCTCAAATAAATAAAATCTTAAAAAAGGAAAAAAAGAGAAAGAAAAAATAATAAATAAAAATTACTCTCTGGGGTCCCCAAGTGGCTCAGTTGTTAAGTGTCTGCCTTCGGCTCAGGTCATGCAGGGATCCAGCCCACATTGGGCTCCCTGCTCCGCGGGAGGGCTGCTTCTCTTTCTCCCTCTCGCCCTGCTTGTGTTCCCTCTCTTGCTGTCTCTCTCTCTGTCAATTAAATAAATAAATAAAATCTTTTTTTAAAAAAATTACTCTCTGGCTTAAAAAGAGTAAATTAATCTATAAACATGGCTGGCCTTGCTGTTTCCCTTGTATTTGTCCAGATTTCAGTGCCAAATAATTATCAAACATGATCTTTTACATGAATGCTTGGCAATGAACCCATTTAATGTTGAAACATTCTATTGAATAACTTTCTTGAATCTCACGATTTATCCTGGAACAATCACCTTGACATTTTCACTGACGGTGCAAAAGTAATGAGGGATAAAACTGCTCACAACTTAGTATGTATCAAAACACTGGCACTAAACTATCTATTTGACATTATATTTATTTGTATTAAATACTTGCAGAACAAGCCACTTTCCCTTAAAAAAAAAAAAAGCTCTGAATAAAGCAGAAAAAGACATAAAATGTTATTACATTTTGATGCATGAGGCACATCTTAAAAAGTCTCAATGAATTAGTAACTACACATCAGGCACTTTAATTGCATACTGAAAACAACTAGGTAGTGTCCAGCAAAAAGCACATGTGCAGTTATAAACTGAACAACTTTTTTAAACAAAATTGTGGCAAAATATACATCATATTTACTACTTTAACCATTTTAAGTGCACAGTTCAGTGGCAAGTACATTTACAAAGCTGTGCAATCATCACCACCATCTCCAGAACTTTTTCATCATCCCAAACAGAAACTCTGTACCTATTAAGCAATTTTCCTTCCTCCTAGCCCCAGTACCTCTATTTCACTTTCTGTCTTTATGAATTTCCTACTCTAAATATTTCATATAAGTGAAGTCATATAGTAGCTGTTATTTTGTGCCTGGCTTTTTTCATTTAGCATAATATTTTCAAGGTTTGTCCATGTTGTACCATGTAATGAATTTCATTATTTTTTTAAAGATTTTATTTATTTATTTGACAGAGAGAGAGAGATCACAAGTAGGCAGAGAGGTAGGCAGGGAGTGAGGGAAGCAGGCTCCCTGCTGAGCAGAAGCCCTATGCAGGGTTCAATCCCAGGACCCTGAGATCATGACCTGAGCCGAAGGCAGAGGCTTAACTCACTGAGCCACCCAGAAGCCCTCATTTTTTTTTTTAAGATTTATTTATTTAGTTATTTTAGAAACAGAGAGAGAGAGAGTGCAGTGGGGAGGAGCAGAGGGACCCCGAGAGAGAAAGAGAGAGAATCTGAAGCAGACTCCTAGTGGAGCGTGGAGCCCAACCAGGGGCTCAATCTCACCACCCTGAGATTATGACCTGAGCCAAAATCAAGAGGTCAATATTCAACCAACTGAGCCACCTTGATGCCCCAAATTTCATCACTTCTTATGGATGAGTAGTATTCCATTGTATGTGTACACCACATTTTGTTCATCCATTCATCTACTGACGCACACTTAGGTTATTTCTGCCTTTAGGCTATTGGCTAAAATGAACATTGGTGTATAATTATCTGAGTTCCTACTTTGAATTTTTGGGGATATATAACTAGCAGTGGGATTGCTAGATCATATGATAACACTATGTTTAACTTTATGAGGAACCACCAAATTGTTTTCCACAGCAGCTGCACCATTTTACATCCCCACCAGCAATGCACAGGGTTCCAATTTCTTCATATCCTTGCCATCCTTGTTATTTTCCATTTTACTGATAATAGCCATCCTGTTTTATATTTCCTTAATGACTAATGATGTTGAGCATCCTTTCATGTGCTTATTGGCCATTTGTATTATCTTCTTTGGAGAAATGTCTACGCCAATACTTTGACCATTTTTTGTTTCTTTGCCTTGTCTTTTTCTTATTATATTGTAGGAGGTCTTTATTTTTTTTTTAAGATTTTATTTGTCTGTCCGAGAGGGAGAGAGCACAAGCAGGTGGAGTGGCAAGCAGAGAGAGAGGAGCAGGCTCCCCACTGAGCAGGGAGCCTGATGCAGGACTCAATCCCAAGGATCATGACCTGAACCAAAGGCAGCTGCTTAACCATCTGAACCACCCAGGTGTCCCAGGGGGTCTTTATATATTCTGGATATTAATCACACTATTTTACTTCAAAGTATGATTGACAGACAAACTATGGTTTTTCAGACTTGGTATTTGGTAGGCATTTTCCGATAAATGGAATAAGACTGTCATTTCATAAAAAACACCTAGCAGTATTTTTTTACCAATAAAAAATTTTCATTTTTCAAGCAAAAATTAATATTTAAAAAGCTTTATATCTGCCACCATGATCTTGATAGTCCTTCCATTTCTTAAAGATTTTTCTGAGGAGATCAGAGGTAATACTAATAAATGTGATTTCTGACATGGAATAATAAAATATATCAGAAGACTTGGATAATTCAGTGAACTAATATTTTCCAAATGACTGATGCATAATGTTACAAAATCATGTATAGGTAAAACATCTATTTAAAGTCCAACATAGAGTAGAATTGAATTGGAGGTTGACAGTATGAAAAGCTCATTGATACAGCTTAAGATTCCACATTACAACTAATCTTCAAGATATCATTGCTTTCAAGTTGTGGCATCATACAAAAGAAGAATATCTACAATCATCTGAATAAGCAAGGAAAATACTCCTAGCTTCTTCTACTAAATCTCTCTGTCAAACTGGGTTTTCTTCAGATACTTCAACTAATAAAAACATATCACTACCAACCGAATGCAAAAACAGATATGAGAATTCAATTGTCTTCTATTAAGTCAGACACTAAAGAGATTTACAAAAATGTAAACTTATGCTTTTCCACTAATGTTGTTTTAAAAATATAACTAATTCTCATCCAAAATATACATCATATTTACTACTTTAACCATTTTAAGTTCACAGTTCAGTGGCAAGTATATTTACAAAGCTGTGCAATCATCACCACCATCTCCAGAACTTTTTCATCATCCCAATGGAATAATTATTGTCTTAAGTAAATTAGTGGATAAATTTTTAAAAATCTCTCAATGTTAATCTCCAGTAATATATCAGTATATAAATATATCAGTAGATAAAATCCACATAAACAAAAGCTTTTTGAGATCCTTCATAATTTGATTTTATTTTTTTTGAAGATTTTATTTTTTTATTTGACAGAGAGAGACACAGTGAGAGAGGGAGCACAAGCAGGTAGAGCAGGAGAGGGAGAAGGAGACTTCCCGCTCACTAGGGAGCCAGATGAAGGGCTCGATGCCTGGACCCTGGGATCATGACCTGAGCCGAAGGCACTGCTTAATGACTGAGCCACCCAGTTGCCCCTAGATCCTTCATAATTTTAAAGAAAACTATTCTGACACCAAAAAGTTTGAAAATTGTGACATTTATGCATAAATGATTGGTTTGCTTTATTACTAAACTGTTTTTGTAAAATCACATTTATCAAAGTATAAGTTACATACAATAACATTTATTAGGTACTTTCTATGAATTTTGGCAAATTCATAGCCATATAACCAACACAGTCCATCATCCCAAAAAGATGTCAATCCTGCCCCCCAACGCAGTCCCTGGCATCCACTAATTTATATTCCTGCCTGATAGTTTTTCAGAGTGTTATATAAATAAAGTTACACAATATGTAGCTTTAGTTTTTTTTTTTTACTTAGCATAATGCTTTTGATATTTATCTGTACAGTTGCATTGATCAGGAATTTTATTTTTTTTTAATTGCTGAGTAGTATTGTATGGTATGTATGGGTATACCACAATTTATCCATTCACCAGTCGGTGGACATCTGACATGTTAAAGTTTTTGATAATTTTGAGTATAGTTGTTATAAACATCTATATACAAGGCTTTCATGTGGACATATATCTTAATTTGTCTTCAAATAGCTATAACTCAGCTTGCTAAATCGTATGATAAGTATATGTTTAACTAAGTAAGAAACTATGAAACCATTCCAAGGAGGCTGACTCATTTTGTATTCTCACAAGTAATGTGTGAGTACTCCAGGTGCTCCACATTTTTTCCAGCAGTTGGTATTGTGAATTTCTTCTCCTGTTCCTATTTTATTTTAGCCACTCTAATAGATGCTAGTCGTTGTTACTAAATGTTTCAAATGTTTATTTCTAGTTCCCCCAAGCAAATTGTTAACTGTCTGCTAGAAGGGATCACACATTTTACATAGTTTCCAGTTACCATTAAAACACTGTGTATTACATAGAACCAACAGCATATTTTACTAATCCATCAATTAAAGTTTAAGCAAAGAGGTCTCCTGGTGATGGGGTCAAAGTATTTGCCAAAAGTCTGGTGGTATCCATTTAAATCACTCTTTAACCCTCTTCACCAAGGTCCTGTACAAATCAAACTTGCCCCTACATTTTAGAAATAGTTGGCAATAGAAGAACAGCTTTCCTCTACTTCTTTTTTTTTTTTTTTAAGATTTATTTTAGGCAGAGTGTGCACATGTGCAAGGAGGGGTAAGGGGATGCAGAGGAAGAGAATCTCAAGCAGACTCCCTGCTGAGCAAGGAACATGATGCAGGGCTTGATCTCAAGACCCTGAGATCATGACCTGAGCCAAAATCAAGAGTTGGGTGCTTAAAGGACTGTGCCACCATGGTACCCCAGCTTTCCGCTACTTCCTAAGTTCTTACCATCATGGAGATTTCATTGTTCATTTACTCAAGATAGATCAAAGACCTAAGCATAAAATCTCAAGTTATACAACTCTTAGAAGAACAAATAGGCGTAAATTTTTGTGACCTTGAATCAGGCAGCATGTTCTTAGATAAACACCAAAGGTAGAAGCAACTGAAGAAAAAATGGATTTGGACATCACCAAAATTAAAAATTTTCACGTGTTGGGCGCCTGGGTGGCTCAGTTGGTTAAGCGACTGCCTTCAGCTCAGGTCATGATCCTGGAGTCCCGGGATCGAGTCCCACATCAGGCTCCCAGCTCCACGGGGAGTCTGCTTCTCCCTCTGACCTTCTCCTCGCTCATGCTCTCTCTCACTGTCTCTCTCTCTCTCTCTCTCTCAAATAAATAAAAAATAAAATATTTTAAAAAAAAATTTTCACGTGTTAAGGGATATTATCAAAAAAGTAAAAAGACAGTCCACAAAATGGAAGAAAATATTTTCAAACCATATATCCAGTAAAGATCTAATATCCAGAATACACAAAGAACTCTTATAACTCAACAACAAAAACAATTTAAAAGTAGGCAAAGGATTTGGATTATCATTTCTCCAAAAAAGACATAGAAATGGCCAATAAGCACATGAAAAGATGCTCAACATCGCCAGCCAACAGGGAAATGCAAATCAAAACCACACTGAATCACCACTTCACATCCACTAGGATGGCCATGAGAAAAACATAAAAGGAAAATAAAAAGTGTTTGTAAAGCTATGGAAAAATTGGAACCCTCATACGTTGTCTATGGGAATGTTAAATGGTGTGGCCACCGTGAAAAGTTTTGGTTGTTCATCAAACAGTTTAATATAGTATTACCACATGACTCAGCAATTCCACTCCTAGATATATACTCAAGATAACTGAAAATGTATTCACACAAAAACTTTTGCATGAATATTTAAAGCAGCATTATTTATAATAGCCACAAGTCAAAACAACCTAAATGCCCAGGGCACCTGGATGGCTTAGTCATTAAGTATCTGCCTTTGGCTCAGGTCATGATCCCATGGTCCTGGGATGGAGACCCGCAATGGGCTCCCTGCTCAGTGGGAAGCCTGCTTCTCCCTCTCCCACTCCCCCTGCTTGTGTTCCCTCTCTTGCTCTCTCGCTCTCTCTCTCTCTCTCTAATAAATACATAAAATCTTTAAAAACAAAACAACAACTGAAATGTCCATCAACTGATAGATGGATAAAGTGTGGTATATTGATACAATAAAATAACATGGAACTATAAAAAGGAACAAAATTCTGACATATGCTACAACATGGATGAAACTTGAAGACATTGCTAAATGAAGAAGCCAGACACAAAAGAACACATGATTTCATTTATAGGAAATGTTTGCAATAGGCAAACCATACAAACAGAAAGCAGGTTAGTGACTGTCAGCTGCTAGGGGAAGAGGAGGATGGGAAGTTCCTACTAATAAGTTTATGCAGCGATGAAAAAGTTCTAGAACTGGATAGTGCTGTTGGTCATACAACCTTGTAAATGTACTTAAAAATCACTAAACTTTAGGGGTGCCTGGGTGGCTCAAGTGTCTGCCTTCAGCTCAGGGTCCTGGGATTGATCCCCAAAGTTGGGCTTCTTGCTTGGTGGAGAAACAGCTTCTCCCTCTGCCTGCCATTCCCCCCGTTTGTGCTCTCTCTCTCTCTCTCTCTCTGTGTCAGGTAAATAAGTAAAAAGTCCTTTAAAAAAATCACTAAACTTTATACTTTCAAATGACAAATTACAAATTGATGCAAAATGCTCTCTCAGAGTACTCTTAGAGTACTTCTATTGCCAAAAAGAATAGATATATTTTTCGCTATTTATCCCTGATACAGATATAGATATAGATATAGATATGTAGATATGTAGATGTAATATAAGGAGACACTGATGGAAGGGAGGAGAAGAAGACAGACCAGCTAGGGACCTGAGGATCCAAGGAAGAACACAGTGGGTAAGTTCCCTGTGCGTGTATATGTGTTTTGTTTTGTCTCATATATTCCAGACTTAGATCTAAAGAAGCCAGTAGTTTATAAATGCCAACAGATGAAGCTCCAACAAAAGCTGCTCTCTCTAGCCAAAGAACCAGGAAAGGGGTAACTTAGCAAGATAGGAAACATTTAAACAATAACCACTCTACTCCAGTCAAATACCACAAAAAACAACTGTGGTCCCACCCACATCCACACTACCAAAAGCTCAGTGGGACGCCTAGCCTTTTTTTTTTTTTTTTTTAGATTTTATATATTTATTTGACAGAAAGAAAGAGAGAGAGATAAAAAGAGAACATGCACAAGCAGGGGGAGCAGGAGAGGGTGAAGCAAGCTCCTCACTGAGCAGGGAGCCCAGTGTGAGGACTCTGCGATCATGACCTGAGCCAAAGGTAGATGCTTAACCAGCTGAGCCACTCAGGCACCTGGTAAGCCTAGACTTCTACCTTCCTCAGGTTGTACCAAGGCTCTCCCCCATTCCTCCAACCCCCAGATACCAGTGGAGACCACACAGAGAGCCACATGTTCACCCCCTTCTGACAATAAAGTATGTAACAGAGAATACCATTATAGACCCTGATGGATAATAAGGAAATACTACTAACAATTCTATACACATAAATTTTACGATTTAGATGAAATGGACCAATTTCTGAAAAAACATAAATTACTACAACTCACCCAATATGAAATCACTAATTTGAACAGCCTTATAACTAACAGTATTAAACCTGTAATTAAAAAACTCTCCCTCTCAAAAATTTCCAGGTCCAGATGGTTTCACTCTGGAATTTTACCAAACATTACAGAATTAATACCAACTATATATAATCTCTTCCAGAAGATGGAAGAGAAGGGACCATATTCCAATTCATTTTATGAAGCTAGTATTACCCTGATACCAAAACCAGACAAAGGCAGTACAAAAAAGAAATTTACAAATATCCCTCATAACTACAGAAGCAAATACCTTTAATTAAATATTAGCAAATAGAATTCAACACTGTATAAAAGGAATTATACATCCTTACCAGGTAGGGTTCACATCAGGAATGCAAGGCTGTTTTAATATTTGAAAATCAATATTATCCACCAAATTAAAAGGCTAAAGAAAAAAATCACATGATCATATCAATTGATATAGAAAAAGCATTTGACACAATTCAACACACATTCATTATCAAAACTCTCAGAAAACTAGAAATAGAGAGGAACCCCTCAACTTGATGAGGTACATCTACAAAATACCCACATCTAACACTATTCTTTATAGTGAAAGAATGAAACTTTTCTCCCTAAAGCAGAAAAAAAGGCAAAAATATCCACTCTTACCACTCTATTTAGCATAGCATGGGAAGTTCTAGTCAGTACAGTAAGCAAAGGAAGGAAATAAAGGGCATATAAATGAGAAAGGAATACATTTTTCCTAGCTTCAGATGACATGATTTTCTACATAGAAAATTCCAAGGAATCTACCAAAACAAAACCAAACAAAAACTTCCTAGAACTAACAAGTGAGTTTAGTTAAGATTACAGGATACAAGATCAACACAGTGTATTTTTATATGTTATCAATAAACATTTGGGCATTGAAATTTAAAATGTAATACTACTTATATTTGCTCAAAATACAAATTAAATGGGGCACCTGGGTGGCTCAGTGGGTTAAAGCCTCTGCCTTTGGCTCAGGTCATGATCTCAGGGTCCTGGGATCGAGCCCCACATTGGGCTCTCTGCTCAGCAAGGAGACTGCTTCCTCCTCTCTCTCTGCCTGCCTCTCTGCCTACTTGTGATCTCTGTCAGTCAAATAAATAAATAAGATAAATATTAAAAAAAAAAAACAAATTAAATGCTTAAGTGTAAGTGTAACAAAATATGTACAGGTTATATGCAGAAAACCACAGAATGCTGATGAAAGAAGTCAAAATCTAAGTAAATGGAAAGACACTGAATTCATTGATTGGAAGAATTAGTGTAGTAAATATGTCAATTCTTCACAAATTGATATATAGGTTTCACTCAATTCCTATCAAAGTCCCAACAACATTTTCTGTAATATTGACAAGTTTACTCTAAAATCTATTTGGAAACAGAGGAATTAGAATAGTTAAGATGATTTTTTCTTTTCTTTTTTTTTTTTTTCCATGCTCTATGTGGTACTTGGCCTTGAGACCTTGGGATCAAGAGTCACATGCTCTATCAACTGAGCCTGCCAGGCACCCCAATGCAAGTTTTGTTTTTGTTTGTTTGTTTGTTTGTTTTAAGTAGGATCCACATCCAGCATGGAGCCCAATGCAGGGCTTGAACTCACGACCCTGAGATCAAGGCCTGAGCTGAGATCAAGAGTTAGGCACTTAACTGACTGAGCAACCCAGGAACCCCACCCCAACACAATTTTTAAAAAGAAAAATAAAGTGGGAGGACTCAAAATACCTAATTTATTTTATAGCTTCAGTGATCAACACTGTGTGGTATTGGAGGATGTCTAGACATACAGGCTGATAGAACAGAGTAGAACACTCAGGAATTGGCCCACACAAACAGACTCAACTGATTTTTTACAAAGGTGCAAAAGTAATAATGGAGAAAGTGTAGCCTTTTCAATGGATGGTGCTATAGCAAATTGGACATCATAGAGAAGAAAAAAAAACTCTACCAAACCCACAAGTTTTATATAACAAATAATTTCATATGGATTCACAGATTAAAAATTAAATGGAAAACTATAAAACCTTTACATAAAAAAATAGGAGCAAATCTTTTTGAGTTTTAGGACCAAAGAGTTCTTAGACTTGATGTCAGAAGATTGATCCATGGAAAGAAAAGTTGGCTAATTGACTTTTATCAAAATTGAAAACCTTATTCTGCAGAAGATTGTTAAGAGGTTGAAAAGACAAGCTGAAAACAGAAAATATGTGGAAACCACATATCTGACAAAGGACTAGTATCTAATATATATTAAGAAATCTCAAAACTCAACTGCAAAAAAAATTCAATTAGAAAACAGGCAAAAGAAATGAACAGACATTTCACCAAAAAGGATATATAGATGGCAAATAAGCGCATGAAAAAGTGTTCGCATCATTAGCCATTAAGGATGTACAAACCTCAATGAGACATGACTACACACCTGTCTGAATAGCTAAAATGAAAGATTGTGGCAACACCAAATATTGGTTAGGCTGCAGAGAAACTGGATCATTCATATACGACTGATGGGAATGTAAAATGGTATAGCTACTCTGGACAAGCTTGGAGTTTCTTTAAAAACTAAACATAGATTCATCATATGACCCAGTAATTGAGCTGCTAGGCATTTATCCCAGGGAAATTAAAACTTATGTTCACACAATAACTATACATTAATTTTCATAGCAGCTTTATTTGTAATAGATAAAAACCTGAAGCAACCCAGATGTTCTTCACTGAGTGAATGTTCATGAACTCTGTACATCCATACCACCACAATAAAAAGGAGTGAATTATTAATACACACAACTTAGAGGGATCTCCAGAAAATTATGGTGAGTGAAAAAAAAGCCATTCCCAAAAGTTTATGTACTGTATGCTTCCATTTATATAAAGTTCTTGAAACGATAAGATTCTAGAAATAGAGAACACATTAGTATTTGCCAGGGGTTATGGAGGGAGTCAGGGCTAGAATGAACTAGGTGTGGCCAAAGTGTAACATCATGAATATTCACGGTGATGGAAATGCTGTCTTCACTGTATCACTGTCAATATACTAGGTGTGATACTGTAGGATAGTTTTGCAAAATGTAATTATTGGGGGAAACTGGGGAAAAATGCACAGGATCTCTAAGTACTATTTTTTTATAGTTATGTACGAATTTACAGTTATCTCAAAATAAAACCTCTACCTTAGAAAAATTGCCTTAAACCTCAGTGAATTCACTGTCCTTCAATACACCTGGCTAGTTTCAGTCCTTCATTTGGCTCCATCTCCTTACTCCAGCCACCTCCTTCTCAACAGATACCACCACCAACAGCCAACATATATTGGGCATTTGTTCTGTGACACCTTTGTGTACTATATGCAGTAAGAACTTTATATGTATTAACTCATTTAGTCTTCATAACAGACAACTTTGAATTTTATTATTCATAGGAAGTAGCAGCCTCAGAACCAGTCTCTCTAGTTCATCCTCAATCATCCATTCCTTTTCTTCTTCTTCTTTTTTTTTTTAAGATTTTATTTATTTATTTTACAGAGAGAGAGAGAGAGAGAGAGCACAAGTAGGCGGAGAGGCAGTCAGAGAGAGAGGAGAAAGCAGGCTCCCCACTGAGCAGAGAGCCCGATGCGGGGCTCGATCCCAGGACCCCAGGATCATGACCGAGCTTAAGGCAGAGGCTTCAACCCTCTGAGCCACCCAGGCGCCCCTTTTTCTTCTTTTAATAGTGAAAAATACCCATTCTCCAGATTAAGGGCAATCCTTTCATTTAGGCACAGGATCCTGTCTTCTCAGGATCCTAACTCCTTCCAAGATCCTTCTTGTATTTTATTTATTTATTTTTAAGATTTTTATTTTAGGGAGCAGGCGCGTGCGCACTGGCGCCCGGGGGCAAGAGAGGAGAGATGGAGAGAGACACTACAGCCCAAGGGGGCTGAGTTCTGAGCCCTCTTGGGGCTGCATCTCACCGTCCTGAAACCATGAGCTGGGCAGAAACCAACAGTGCCACGCCTAAGGGACTGAACCACCACGCGCCTCTCTCCTTCTTATTATATTCTAAACGCCCGCCTTCCTGTTAAGAGTTATCTTGTTTGAATATAGGTGTGTTCCTATCTCCTGCTGCCATTAAAAAACAAAAACAAAAAATTTCCCCCAACCTCACTTAGCAGCAACCATTCTCACTTCTCTTCACAACCACGTTCTTAAGAATTGCTCACATTTAGGGGCGCCTGGGTGGCTCAGTGTGTTGGGCCGCTGCCTTCGGCTCAGGTCATGGTCTCGGGGTCCTGGGATCGGGTCCCGCATCGGGCTCTCTGCTCAGCGGGGAGCCTGCTTCCCTCTCTCTCTCTCTGCCTGCTTCTCTGTCTACTTGTGATCTCTCTCTGTCAAATAAATAAATAAAATCTTTAAAAAAAAATTGCTCACATTTATTCTAATTCCTAAATTCCATTTATTTCATAGCCCACTCCCAACTGGTTTCTGCTTCTACTCTATGAAAGCAGAGCTCTTTGCAGCATTTGACACACCATATTCCTTCATCTAAACTCTAGGCTTCTCTGACATCACCACCCTGTGAGTGTTGAGGTAAGTGACACAGGTGACCTAAAAAGAGGAAAACGAATGTGAAACAAAGTAGGACATGCGAATGGCCAAGGAGGGAAGGGTGAGTAGCGACTGTTACTTTCTGAGAGGGGCCTCGTGAGACCGGAGACAGAAAGGGCCACATCAAGCATTAACACCAAGTGACCGTGACTTTTACCCTGGCTTTCACCTTCTTTCTTCCCCTATCCTTTGAGCGCCTGCGGGTAGTCAAGAAAGCGAGAGGGTTTGGGCCCGTGCCAGGCGGTGGGGGCCGGTTCCGTAGCTTCGAGAAGGGAGGGCTCTACCGGTCCTGCGGACCCGGCCGGGATAACGGAGGATGAGGCTCCGCTGTCGCCGGCGGAACTTGTGCGCGGAGCCGGGGTTGCAGCTCCGCCGGAGGCTGCAGGGCAGCGGACACGGGCGCGCATGCGTGGCAGCGCTTCCGGCCCTGGTCCCAGCGCGAGGTTTGCTGAAGTGCGGGGACGCCGCTGGAGGAATCGTCGGTGGACTCCGGGGTGGGCCGCGGCCGCTGCGGGTCTTTGAGAAGCCCGAGACCAGCGCGGTATACCCTGGAGGCGGGTCGGAGGCTGGCCCGAGACTCCGCCCGCCGCTGGAGCTGGAAGGAAAGCAGGAAGAGCTGGGCTAGGTGTGCCCTTCGCTCCCTGCCTCCCCAGGCCGGCCCCAGCCAGTGGTGCTGGAAAAGGGGAGGGGTGGGGTGGGATGGGGGTAGGTAGGGGTGGGGTCGGGGAGCAATGGGGGGAGATGCAGGTTAAATGGGTTTCTCTGCAGATTCAGTGTTGTTAAATCCTGCGAATTCACACTTTCTTAAAAAAAAAAAAATGAAGAAATTAAGGCTTAAGGAACTAGAAAGTCGCCTGCAACAAGTGGATGGATTCGAAAAGCCCAAGCTACTTCTAGAACAGTATCCAACCAGGCCGCATATTGCAGGTAGGGCGGCTGGTGACCATGTCTTTGCTTCCCGGGTTAGTCCTATCTGCTTACTCCATAATGAAAATAGAACAGTTATTTGAATACAAAGAACGTCTAGAGGAATTCTGCCCTGAGATTACATATCACGTTAGAGAGGACTTCCTTGACAAGCAGCTAAACCCAGCAACAACCCCCCTCCCCCCGCCAAAAACCATTTTATTGTTTCACTGCTTGGTTTTCTGCATACCTCTTAATACTGTAAGACGTCTCTTTAATGTGTTTGTTTCTCTACACTATAAACTCCTTGAGGGTAAAGAACTTGTCAGTCATGTTCACACAATTCTGTGTCTAGAAGAGTTCCTGCTACTAGTTCGGAGCTCAGTACACGTTTGCAAAGTAAGGATCAATTTTCTATTGCAACGAATTGCAAATGCAAGGATTCCTGTGTTATACTTGCCCTAGAATGAGTACTAGAGTTGGTAGCCAAAGGACTGTGTTTAACAAATCCAGAATAGGTGCTATAAAATGAGGATGTGTTTCGGTTTTTAATGATCCAAGAGTCATCAGTGTTGCTTGATCCAAGAGATTGATACTGTGAGTACAGCAGACAATAAAGGAAAAACCATATTTAATAAACATATTGTCAAATTCATTGAGGAGTCTTGGGAAAATTAATTTGGGAATCCCTCCCAGCTTCAACATTAGTTCTGTTTTTAAGCAGCCAATGAAAGTATACACCTGCACTTACCACCAACATATTGTCATAATTCCAACCAAAAACTGGCACAAAACTGTCTGGGTTAAGACCTATTTTCTCAATTTAGATGATTTCTTTAGTGTATTCTGACTGTAGGGTTTCTTAGTGAAGTCTGATGTTTTAAAAAATCCTTTGTTCATACCCAGGGTATAATATGCACGTGGACGTGCTAATTCTTTGAGATACCAGCTTCAAAGTCACTAACACTTGCAGCAGTAATTGGGATAGCAGTCAGACTGAGATATCCCTCTAACTGTGTGAAATTTTTTTTTTTAAGATTTTATTTTTAAGTGATCTCTACACCCAATGTGGGGCCTGAACTCATAACTTGAGACGGAGAGTTGTATGCTTCACCAGCTGAGCCAGCAAGCACCCCAATTGTGTTTTTGATAAAACCTCTAGTGCTAAGGCATCATGTTGGCCAGTAGTTCTTGCTGGTTCAAATATCCACAGGGAGAGATCAGTAGTTTTATTCATGCTTAACCTTTAGTATATATTCCAGACCTTTGTGTATTTGGAAGAACCCTTTCTGATCTCAGCAGCTACTGCTCTACTCCTCATTCTCATTAGTTTATGAATATATGTGTCTAAAGGCTGTATTGTGGATATAGGACTTTTCCCATTCTACCTTGCACTTAGGGTACCTGTGTTCTGGTGACAAACTTGTCAAAAAGTTCTGGACCATTTTAATGTTAATGCTTATTCAGTATTAGTGACTTACAGACTTAACAGATTTCAAAACAGTTTTGGGAGACTGATATAGGGTTGCCAAGTTTATATTTTGACAAGGAAAGATATTTTTAAAACCTGTTTACTCTCACCATCCTTGCGAAAATATTTCAACATCAAAGAAAGAACTGATGTATGTGTGTGGGGGGAGCAGGGGGCAATGTTTTGAACAGGCTGAGGAAAAAACATTCTAGCCTTATTTTTCTCATTTTATTTCAGAATTTTGTCATTCTTCGCATTGTCACCAGAGTAGTTTTTGGAAACCACTGGTGTGTGTTATTGTTCTTGTGGTGCCTCTTACTACATAACAAGATATTATACCTCATTTAAAAAAAAAAAAATCAGAACACCATTTCGGGGAGGAATAATGCAAGACAAGAAATTGCATTAGTCATTTACATGAATTGGATTTTGGTCATCAACTTACTCTTATTCCCTAATATGTTTTTTGATCTTTTAGCATGTATGCTCTATACAATCCATAATACATATGATGACATTGAAAATAAAGTGGTTGCAGATCTAGGATGTGGTTGTGGCGTTCTTAGCATCGGAACTGCAATGTTAGGAGCGGGGTAGGTGATCCTATGTGTAATGTTTGGGTATAGGGTGGTCTGAATAAGAAGCATAAATAGGTTTAACTGAATTAGATTTATGGGACTCTACACTATGAGATGAGGGGAGCAAGAATATGATGCTGAGTACATTTTGAGTGAGCAGAACGGTAAAACAAAAAACAAAATATGGTTTGATTTCATTACTGTTTTGTTTTGGGAGCTATAAATAGTCATTCTTTATGTGTGCTTTGTATTTATAGGTTGTGTGTTGGATTTGACATAGATGAAGATGCGTTGGAAATATTTAATAGGAATGTGGAGGAGTTTGAGTTAACAAATGTTGACATGGTTCAATGTGATGTGTGCTCATTATCTAACAGAATGTCCAAGTCATTTGATACAGTAATTATGAATCCTCCTTTTGGAACCAAAAATAATAAAGGTTAGTAAAAAGACTCAAGTGTACTGATACATGTATAGAAAAGCAAGTTTTAAAGTCATTTTCTTATTGTTTGGGTTAAATGATATTGTCACTGTTCATTAAATAAACCATCTCTTACCTGTGTAATTACAATAATTTCAGTTTGTTTAATGTATGTCTAGGAAATTGAATTTTTCAGTCTTTGTTTTTCTACTCTTAACAAGGACAGTTGAATAAATAGCTTTTTTAAATTAATTTACTATTTATACTTTGCTTTCAAGAATGATTTACCTAACCCTTATAATTCTGTAAAAGATTTTATACTTCTAGAACCTCATTTTAATGCCTTAACACACCAAGAGTTTCAACATATGATCATGAGTAACAGTGACTGACTGTGGCTATTTATCCTGTGTATGCTGTAGGCAAGGAGGATAGAAAGCCTGTGAGAAGAAAAGACGTGAAGTTTACTTTTTTAAGATTTTTTTTATTTATTTGAGAGGGGGCGGGGGAGGGGCAGAGGAAGAGACAGACTCCCTGCTGAGCAGGGAGCTGGCCTCCCGCTCAAGCCCTAAGACCCAGGGATCATGAACTGAGCCAAAGGCAGACGCTTAACTGACTAAGCCACCCAGGCACCAAGAAGCCATGAATAAAGAGTTCTCCCTCCAGCCCCTGCCTGATTCTGATTGTTGCTGTACCTGTTTTCTCTTCTCCCTTGAATTGTTAATTTGGAACATTAAAATTTTTACTTTAGTCTTATTTAAAGAAGATAGTATAATTCTGGTTTTATTCTATCAACCTTAAAAGAGATATATTTTACTTTTTAAAAAAATTTATTTATTTGAGATAGATCATGAGCTGGGGGAGGGAGGGCAGAGGGAGAGGGAGAAGCAGGTTCCCAGCTGAGCAGGGAGCCCAATTCAATGACCTGAGCCCAAGGCAGATGCTTAACTGATTGAGCCACCCAGGCACTCCTATATTTTACTTTTTTGTATCTTGTCTTTTTGCAGAAGAATCTGAAGTGTCTATTTTGGAATTTGGGAAAAAAGCTTTTAAATACCTGGTATTCTTTTAATCTTTTGTTTTGGTAACAGGTATATAAAGTAAATGAGTTTTTTCTACTCTTAACAGGGACAGATATGGCATTTCTGAAGACTGCTTTGGAAATGGCAAGAACAGCAGTATACTCTTTACACAAATCCTCCACTAGAGATGTAAGTTCAAATCATCATGATGTTGCTACTTCAAAATTCATGACAGTGTTTTAAGGGTTTGCTGTGAGTACTAATTACCAGGGTATCTCTTTCTCCTGAACTTTTTAAACATCATGGCACTTAGAAACAATTTTCCCTTTAACTAGCTAGCATTTGTGATTTGTTTTCTTCCAGTCTATATAACTTCTTTTGCCAAAGATTTGCTCAGGCAGGAACCGTTACCAGGAGAGACTATAGTTCAGTAGAGAAGTGTGGTATAGCGAAGATTACACAGTATGTCCTAGTTTGCCTAACTCCTGTTAGTCCCATTGTCCCTTTGTGGCTTTGTGTGCATTAAGGGAAGCAGTAAGACCTAATTTTAAGAACTGAAGCTAAACTGATCGGAGTTCAGAACCTCCCTTTTCCATTATTCTTGCCAGCAATATAACATATGGGGGTATAGAAGATTTATTCCAGAAAATTGGGTATATTTTTTGTCAACACAACAGTGATTAAGGACACAAGACTATAGAGCCAGACTGCTTAGGTTGAAATTCAGACTACCACTTCCCTGTGTTATCTTGGTCAAGGTATTTGAATTCAGCTTCATCACCTATACTGTACTCATCTATACTCTTATAATTGGTAATGGTTTGGTTTCTTATTTTCAAAATACTACCAATCCAGCTGAAACGTTTTTAAGAGTCTAAATTCTAATGATTTTTTAAAAGCTTAAAAATTTAATATGAATATTAGCAAAAAAGTAATTCTCAATTATTTTAAAAATCAGTTCACATTAACATGTTGTTATCTTCAGCATATTCAAAAGAAAGCTACAGAATGGAAAATCAAGATAGATATTATTGCAGGTAAGACAGTTTTTAAGTTTCTCACAAAATACATCTAAACCCTAATTACTTAAGGTCAATAATTCATTAGCCCAACCAGAGTTTTAGGTGCCAAGAAAAGGTGCTGTAGAACATGTTTTCGGGGGCACCTGGGTGACTTGGTTAGTTAAGCAGCTGCCTTTGGCTCAGGTCATGATCCCAGGGTCTTAGAATCCAGCCTCATGTGGGGCTCCCTGCTCAGGGGGAATCTGCTCCCTCTCCCCACAGCTTGTGTGCTTGCTCTCTCTCAAATAAATAAAATCTTAAAAAACAAAACACATTTTCAGTTTGACAAAATGTGAGCGGTTGGTAATGGGTTGGAAATGAAGTAAAGAGAGGGTATCAGTGTTTGCCTAAGACTGTCCCAATTTATGCATTTTGCTGAAAATTCCTAATAGTGCCCAACTATTTGGTCACTCCAGACGTAGACAGAACAGTTATTTAGCATCGTAGTGATAAAAGAGCTTGGGCTTGGAGTGGGTCAGACCTGTTTGAAATCCACTCATGGAAAATACCAACAGATCATGCCTGATTACCTTTCCATTTCAATTTTCTAATTGTCCCTGGAGTCAGAGAACATGAAGCTTTTTTCTTTTAGTGGGGGATAGGGGATAATCATCCACACTGTAAGTAAATGTTTGATACATTTTTATTAGCAAATTGGGTAATATTCACAAATGCCAGAATGGGATAAACATATAACTAGAAACTAATGAAAATCCAAGTAATTCTGAAGGCTGAAATAAGTACAATAAGGGGGAAAATATTCTTTACTTGATAATAAACTGACTAGGATTACCACTGTGGTAGTAACCATATAACTAGTCCTATTCATAATTAGTAATGTAATGTGGAAAAGTCTGTCAGTCCTCCTATTTACCCAGTATTGTCATTCCTAACCTAGTTTAAGGTATTATAATATGCAACTTGGAACACCTTAGAACAACTCCAAACATACCAAGCCAGTACCTTGCTATTCCAAATGTGGTCCTCAGACCAATGTTATTCACATCCCTTGGGAGTTGAGACTTGCCTTTTAGCTCCAGCCAGACTTACTGAATTATAATACACATTTTAAGATTTATTGAAGGTTATTTGATTACACATGAAAATTTGAGAGCTGTAACCTACGGAGAATTTGTGTTGCAAAATATGAAGGTCAGGCAGTCTACTGCCATCCCTCTAAAACTGATGAGTAAATTTGGAGAACCTACATTAATTCTTAGCATAAGAAAATTGTATTTTCACTTGAGAGCTTAATAGAAAAATAATTAGCTACTTACTACCAATATTAAAATCTGGACAAGAAATTTTAAAAATAAGCATGATTGTTATGATTGCTAGCTATAGATTATTAGGAAATTAGAAAGATACCATCATCTTCTGTCCAGTTTTTATCCTTTCAAATCCTTCCCCATAACCTCAAATTTTGGCATAAATGACCAAAATAGCAGAAATGCCAACCTTAGTTAGCCATGGCTAATCTTGGGAATGTATCAGGTCTCAGTCTTTGGATAAGTTAAAGTGACAGGTCTGAAGTGTTCTGTTTACCAGGGTTAAGTACTTCCTTAATTTTGTTTTAATTTACATATGTCTGTATGTATGTCAGGGACAGCAAGTGAAATTTTATTCTTAGATGGCTTTTGTTTTATAGAGCTGCGATATGACCTGCCAGCATCATACAAATTTCATAAAAAGAAATCAGTAAGTTTCTTGATTCTGGCTTATCTTCATTCAGTACTGAAGAACTTTTCAATAAGTAATTATTTCCAATGTTATCAAGTTGCCTGAGTAAATAAAAGAAGCTAGCATAGGAGACAGAATAATTATCGATGGGATAACAGCCAGTATTCTGGTTTAAGGTATTCTTTCTCAAATGCTTTAGGCACAAAAATAAAAAACTAATTTTTTGCTCTTTTTTATATAGTACATATTTTATTAGTTTGTACTAATACATTTTCATATTACAAAGGCAATTTAGTGGAAGTCTTTTGATATTTGAATCATTTGAAATAACACAAACAGAACTATACATTTAAAAAATCTTCATTTGGATAACAAAAAGACAAAAACAAAAAATTTTCCTTTCTTACAGGTTGATATTGAAGTGGATCTAATTCGGTTTTCTTTTTAAAAGCCTCTAAAGACAAAAGCAGCTTAAAACCTAATTAAGATGAATAAAAAAATGTTTTACTAAACTACTGGTCTCCAGCACCATTTTCTGTTTTCTGTTGTTTTGGTGTAGGTTCTTCTTTGTCTGTTTCTTCTCTTGCTCTTTTTACTGGTCCTATACAATAACAGAATTTTTGTCAAGTTCACTATATAAGCATTACTCTTTTGAGCATAAGAACAAAAATAATTCTGTTTAAAAAACAACTTAAAAAAAAAAAAGCAACAACTTCCTGGGGCGCCTGGGTGGCTCAGTTGCATTAAACTGTCTGCCTTAGGCTCAGCTTATGAGCCTAGGCTCCCTGCTCAGTGGGGAATCTGCTGCTCCCTCTGCCTCTGCCCATCCCCCCACTCATGCTCCCTCTCTTTTTCTAATAAAATATATTTTTTTTAAAAAGCAACAATTTCCCAACACCAATGAGAAGGATTTTCTTAGTACAGATCTTCTGCTCTCTAAACTTAACCTTCCAAATATCTGTTTCCCACTTGTAAAACAGGATAACTTGTGTATATCATAGTCCAAGAATATCACTTACACAAAAGGTGAAAAACCATACTGCTGTTCTTTCCCATATAATTTCTCATGAAAGTACCAAAGGACTTAAAAAAACTTACCAGATGCACCATTTTGATCATGTTCATCATCACTATCAAATTTAGTTTTCTTGCCCTGAAACTGTACTTTTCCTTTAGCAGACCCAGTCTGGGCAGCTTTATTTCCCTTTCCTTTTCCTTTAAATCTGCGACCTATAGAAACATAATTGAGAAATCCATAAGAAATGTTTTAAATCTCTTGTCACTGCCTCTGAACAAGCAAATGAGTTAAAATAACCAATGGTCAAAGACAAATCAGAAATAATGACCTTTTGATTTCCATTTGTTTAGAGACTCTTGTTGATCTTCTATGATTTTTTTCAGTGCCTCCTTTTCCACATCTCCTTCTAGTACTTCCCACGTCACGTCTTTGTTCCTTAATTGTAGGTTACCATTATTTGCTTCTTTGGCTTTATCCAGTGCTTCCTTAGCTTTTTCTTTAAAAAGAATTATCCCCTATACCAAAGACAGACAATAAAAGCCACACCCTTCAGGTTTTTTTTAGTTCCATAGTTAATTCCTTCACTCAAAAACTTTTCCTACCCTGCAAATCTTCTCTGCAATTATCAATTTCAATGAATTATAAATGAACTTCAGGAAGCTATCACAAAACTTGCAGTCACAAATACCAACAGTTATTCATAGCATAACTCAGAAAATACCAGACATTTACATCCAGTGATGGCAATAACAAAATGGAAAGTAAATGACCAAGTAGAAACTATTTCATAAACACATTAATAAAAAAAAATTGCTTTGTTTCTACTAATGTTGTCTTCTAAAGTTAAGTTTCTTTGGCGTTTTAAACATTGCTAAAAAGCATATGAATGTCTCCAAACCTCTTTTGCTCCTCTCATAAAGTCTATCCATTTTATTTCACCATGACTTGAGAAAAGGATGTGCAAATCTTCTCTACAGGTCTGATCATCTAAGTCTCCTGAAAATTTCAGCAAGCAGCCAATCTTTTCTTCTAGAGATTTCTATAAAAACATACAAAGCAAGAAAAAAAAGTTTCTTAAAAACAACCACAAAAACCAGAAATGGCTTACACCACTCTATACCTAATACATGCAAAAAGCTAGAATCTAAAATGCTATTTTAAAGTAGTTTAAAACAGTTAGTGCATTTTCCCTTGTCATCCCTTGTTCTACAATGGCTTCTGATTTTAACCTTTTTAATTTCTTCAACAAGTAGTATTTACTTAAGCTGTATGTATTAGTTATTAAGTACATCTTGTTACTAAGTTATTTCTCTGGATAGGTAATGAGTTTGGGCAATACGATTGGGCTATGACTTTAGTGCAATGACAACTACAGACCTCACATATTTGCTTCAAAAAGTCCTGCTTTTTATTCTCATAAATTTGAAACATAGCTTTAGATACCAATAATATATACTTACCATTTCAGCATTTTCTGCTAACTTTTGTTTTTCTTCTTGCTCTCTACAAAAGAAATGTTAATTAGAATGTTTCCGTTTACTGTATGAGAAAATTAAATCCTGTTAACATTGATCATGAGCACACACTGCTCAATAACCAAAGCCAGTCGTTAGGTTCTCTGATTCTCATGGGTAGAGTGCAACACAATGTGCCCCCAGATTATCAAGGCAGCTTAAGATCTTAATGTTTCACTACCAAAAGAAAAGCCTGCTACTCATTTCAGAGCGCGCGTCATCAAGCTCCACTTCCGAGAACCACTAACTCTATCCCTGTTAAAACTTGAAGGAATTAAAATGATTGGCTCAACGTACTTACTGTTTAGCTCGTAATTTAGCTTCCACTTTATTTTGCTTTCTTTCTTCATTTTTTTTTGCAAAATAATCTTCCCTAAAGAACACAAAATACAGGAGCTGAGTTCATGAGAACAAAAATAAGACTGCAAATTACTCTGAATGATTTAAGCACAGGAAGGAATATTACACTTTCTACCTAAAAATTCAAAAGATGCCAAGGAAGTTATTTAGTAACAGCTTTACTAAAAAACATTTCACATTTCATAAAATATACACCTCTTAAAAGCGCATGCGTGCACCTCAATGGTTTTTAATATATTCAGAATGGAACAACCATCACTACTAATTTTGGAACAAAAAGAAACTTGATGTCTATACCAATCTCATTGATTTTTACCATTCATGTATAGGGAAAAAAAGTAAACCAGGATTTATATAAATAACTTCTCATAGAATTTTCTAGTGTTACTTTCACAAAAGGAAAAAATTCTACAATCTCTAAAACCCAAGAATAAAAGCAATTAGGAAAATCACATTAAAAAATACTTTCGAGGGGCGCCTGGGTGGCTCAGTGGGTTGGGCCTCTGCCTCCGGCTCAGGTCATGATCTCAGGGTCCTGGGATCGAATCCCATATCGGGCTCTCTGCTCAGCAGGGAGCCTGCTTCCCCCTCTCTCTCTGCCTGCCTCTCTGCCTACTTGCGATCTCTCTCTGTGTGTCAAATAAATAAATAAAATCTTTAAAAAAAAAATACTTTCGAGGGTTAACGTTAATTACATGATTCATCATAGTACATCTGTAAGTCCATCAGGTTTAGTAAATGACACTTAGAAGATTACATAATGTGAAAGTAGGGGACAATGGCCTAACTTTATCATAAAAATGCTCTGGTTTGTTCTAACTTTTGACACACACATATTAAAGAATGTGGTCCAAATCTGTACTAAATAATCCTTTCTACTAAACGAATACAAGTATATATAAACTATGAGAAATAAGAACAGACTGTACATTGGACAGGGATTGATTCTCTAACAACACAGAAGCCCAAATTTTACTATGTAGCTTGATTATATGTATTAGATGCAAAACAAAACAAAAAAACAACAAAAACCAAAACTTAACCTTTATTAACTGTTAACAGTGAAAAGGTATTAAAAAAAACACTTCCGGGGCACCTGGGTGGCTCAGTGGGTTAAGCCGCTGCCTTCGGCTCGGGTCATGATCTCAGGGTCCTGGGATCGAGTCCCGCATC
>NW_019154085.1:66492107-66592320 GCF_002288905.1 Enhydra lutris kenyoni | reverse complement strand
GGCTCAGTGGGTTAAGCCTCTGCCTTCGGCTCAGGTCATGATCCCGGGGTCCTGGGATCGAGCCCCGCATCGGGCTCTCTGCTCAGCAGAGAGCCTGCTCCCTCCTCTCTCTCTGCCTGCCTCTCTGCCTACTTGTGATCTCTGCCTGTCAAATAAATAAATAAAAATCTTAAAAAAAAAAAACAAAAAAAACACTTCCTTGGGGCACCTGGGTGGCCCAGTTGTTAAGAGTCTGCCTTCAGCTCAAGTCATGACCCCAGGGTCCTGGGATCGAACCCTGCATTAAGGCTCCCTGCTCAGCAGAATGCCTGCTTCCCCCTCTCCCACTCCCCGTATTTGTATTCCCTCTTAGTGTGTCTCTGTCAAATAAATAAATAAAATCTTTAAAAACTAAACAAAACCAAAAAACCCACTTCCTTAAGGTCTCAAAGAACTAGGAGTTTCCACTGGGCAAATTTCAAATGTTTATCAAAGAATGCCCAAGGATATTAAAAGTACTGTCCTTACAGGGGTTGCTATTCCATATTCTGTATCCCAGTGTGTCAATTCCATATAACTAAGTGGCCAAAAGAAATATCGGCATAAAGACTTACTTGAAAAGTATTAGCAGGTCTGTGTCTTTATACTTCTGGCCAGGGGTATCAACAAACTTCTTAGCAGATTCAATACTATCAAACACAGCAAAAATTGATCCCTATTAAAAGGGGGGAAAAAACTCTTTTAAAAAATGTCCCACATATTTTTCAACTAGAAAAAGTTGTAACATCATACAGAAAATTCTAACATCCTACGACCATACCTTAAATGCTTTGTGTAATGTTCTTCTCATCTGAATATTTAGTACTTGACCTTTATCTTCTAACCATTCTTTTATATCATCAAGGGTTGCATCAGTTGGGAACCCTTTCTGTGAAGAGTAGAAAGAAATGTACAAATGCCTTCTCAGGTAAATAATTTTATCAGAAATTCCAATTCATTTTGTCTTGAAACCAAACCAGGATATATGCATCTATCTATATCTATCTCTCTCTGTCTCTTAAATGTTTAGTGCAATTAAAGTGACTTACTTGGAATTTGCTTCAAAGTAATCCACTTTGGTCAGTTAGACATCTACTTTTGGCTCAGGTCATGATCCTTGGGGTCCAGGGAATCTCTCCCTCTGCCCCTCCCCCTGCTTCTCTCTCTCTCTCATTCTCTCTCATCACTCTCTCTCTCAAATAAATAAATAAAATCTTCAAAATAACCCACTTGGGGCGGAGATAAAACCAGATCAATCGTGTTAACTGCTGAGGTTGGATAATGGTACATTATATAGTCAGTCTACCTTTACATGCTTTAAATTTTCCTGAATAAAAAAATCTACTTAAAAAATTCATATGCTAAGGTCGTCCTCTTTTGGGGGCGGCCCGGACCGACCGGTCTGTTTGACGGTTGGTCTGCTTCCTGATGCTTGGCGCAAAATACAGCTTTGCTTGACCTTCCAAAAAAAAAAAAAAAAAATTCATATGCTAAAGAAAATTACTATCAAGTTTAGCCATTGACAAATAAAAAGCTGATAGGCACTGGGTGCTTAAAATATGCCCAAGATTTTGTATGTTATATGGATTTTTCATTAATTCTCACAAAAGTTCTAGAAACCAATCCCCATTTATGAAGATTAGACAGCTTAAGAGCGCTGCCCAAGAACACACAGTAAGTGGTAAAGCTCTGATTCCTGAGTCCTTATTCTTATCCATTCTACTGTTTCTTTCTAAGTAAGATACTCAAGATATAATTAAACATGTTAAAGACCCACTTACAATATAAACAGATCTGTTTTTTACATCATTCTTATATTCATCAGTCACTTCAGGGAGGGGTTTGCTTGGAGATCTTCTGATTTTAGTTTTATCTTCACTTATTTCCATGAGTTCAGCTTTTGATTTACTCAGTGCTTCTACTATCACATTAAAGTCTGTTGTTAGACGGTTTAACCTGTAAAATATATATAAAAGCACTGTAAAACTTAGTGGTAGCACTTGTTTACAGAAAAATCTCAAGTTTTTTTTTTGTTTGTTTTTGTTTGTTTGTTTGTTTGTTTTAAATCTAAAGATGACTTTATAAAGATTTTTACTGGGGCGTCCCTATCGCTCAGTTGGTTAAGCATCTGACTCTTAATCTCAGCTCCAGTCCTGATATAAGGGTTGTGAGTTCAAGCCCTGTATTGGCCTCCATACTGGGCATGTAGCCAACTTAAAAAATAATAATAAATAAAATAATAATAAAAAAGGTTTTTACCTATTGAACTTTATCATTATCTCCAAAGGGACCCAGCCTTCATCCAGTTTGATCTGTTCCTTTAAAAATTTGTCTCGTGGCAAATTGAAGTCACCAAAATAATACTGCAAGATAATAACATTATATTTCAGAGCACTGTACAATACTAACTTACTAACTCCAATCCTGGAGTTTTTCATTGCCATTACATCACCATGTTCTATTCTTTAAAAAATACAACCAACAAACATTTTCTCCTAAGTACATGATAGTGAAACATTTATAATTCAAATTAGCAGAAAGGTAAAACTAAAAATTGACTACTGAAACAACATAATTAGCAGATAATGTCAATAGACTATCAAGTCTTAAATAAAACAAAAACATAGTTAAGAATTGAGTATGTGAGAAGCCTCTTGTTTCAAACCATTTTGTAAACAACAGACTGTTAAAAAGAACTGGAATACACTGATTAATTACTCTAATTTTTACAAATTAAAAAAACAGGTGAACGTTTATCTAATTTAAGCATAAAGACACTCACTCAGTATAAAAGCAAATAAGACAAAAACAAAAATATACATGAAAAGACTCAGGTGTGACTATTTGGAATGCCAAAAGTAACATACAAAGTAAAAGACAACAAAGAAGTTTGTTAACAACTTTTTTTTAAAGATTTTACTTATTTATTTGAGAGAGAGAGAGATATCACAAGTAAGCAGAGAAGGGGGGGGTGGGAACAGGCTCCCCTCTGAGCAGACAACCCAATGTAGAAGAAATGTGGGTAGCATCCCCAGCCATGTGACTATGAAAAATCCCACCCACATTTTTTTTTTAAGATTTTATTGATTTATTTGACAGAGAGAGAGATCACAAGTAGGCAGAGAGGCAGGCAGAGAAAGAGGGGGAAGCAGGCTCCCAGCTAAGCAGAGAGCCTGATGCGGGCCTCAATCCCAGGACCCTGAGATCATGACCTGAGCCAAAGGTGGAGGCTTAACCCGCTAAGCCACCCAGGTACCCCTTGTTAACAATTCTTATAAATCAAGGGAGAAGGGAAAAAAAAACCTGAAAATTCTAATAGAAAAATGGATAAAGGACATTAAAAAATTACTAAAAATAAGAATGTAATATAAATATATAAAAGTTCAACTTCATTATTAGTCAAAGAAATGCAACAAAACAATGAAATACCATTTCCACCTAACAAACTGGCAAAAATTACAAAAACAAGAACACCTAGTATTGGCCTGAACACAGAGAAATGGTCATGCAGGTGGAGATGTAAACTGGCAATCAGTATCAAAGGTTTTTGAAATGTGCATACCCCTTGAGTTGGTACATCTTTTTCTAAGGAATTTTCTCTTAAATCAGTACACATGTTTACTAAATTTTATATATAAAGATATTCATCATGAATTGGACAGCTCATGCAGAAGAATGAAACTGGACTATTTTCTTACACCATACACAAAAACAGACTCAAAATGGATGAAAGACCTAAATGTGAGACAGGAATCCATCAAAATCCTAGAGAACACAAGCAGCAACCTCTGTGAGTTCGGCTGCAGCAAGAGACTTGTTTCCAAAGGCAAGGGAAATTAAGGCAAAAATAAGCCATCTGGACTTCATCAAGATAAAAAGCTTCTGCACAGCAAAGGAAACAGCCCACAAAACCAAAAGACAATCAACAGAATGGGAGAAGATATTTGCAAATGTCTTATCAGATATAGGGCTAGTATCTATAAAGAACTTATCAAATTCAACACCCCAAAAACAAACAATCCAATCAAGAACTAGGCAGAAGAAGACATGAACAGACATTTCTCCAAAGAGGACATAAAAATGGCCAAAAGACACGAAAAAGTGCTCAAGATCACTTGGCATCAGGGAAATACAAATCGAAGCCACAATGAGTTACCACCTCATACCAGTCAGAATGGCTAAAATTAACAAGTCAGGAAATAACATGTTGGCAAGGATGTGGAGAAAGGAGAACCCTCTTAACACTGTTGGTGGAATTCCAAGCTGGTGCAGCCACTCTGGATAACAGTATGGAGGTTCCTCAAAAAGTTGAAAATAGAGCTACCTTCTGACCCAGCAATTACGCTAGTAGGTATTTACCCTCAAGATAGAAATGTAGTGATCTGAAGGGGCACCTGCACCCCGATGTTCATAGCAGCAATGTCCAAACAGCCAAACTATGGAAAGAGCCCAGATGTCCATCGATGGATGAATGGATAAAAATGATGTAGTATATTATATATAATGGAATACCACTCAGCCATCAAAAAAAAGAAATCTTGCCATTTGCAACATGAATGGAACTAGAAGGTATTATGCTAAGCAAAATAAGTCAATCAGAGAAAGACAATTGTCATGATTGCACTCCTATGCGGAATTTAAGAAACAAAGCAGAGATGCATAGAGAAGACAGGGAAAAATAAAACAATATGTAATCAGAGAGGGAGACAAACCAGAAGAGACTGTTAACCATAGGAAACAAACTGAGGGTTGCTGGAGGGATGGGGTAACTGGGTGATGGACATTAAGGAGGGCGTTATATGCAACTGATGAATCACTGAACTCTACCTCTGAAACTAATAATATACTATATGCTAATTAATTGAATTTATATTTAAAAAATTAATTAAAAAAATAAAGAGGAAAATGCTAATGTAAAATTGGATGGTGAATTAAACTTCTCTGTGTTAAGCTAATCTTAAGGCCAAAGTAGGGAAACATGCCAATAAAAATAACGATTTGCTGATTTTTAAAACTAAATAAATACAGATAGATACATATTCATCATGGAACTACTGCAGCTAAAAAATTAGAAATATCCTACGTATCAAATAGGGAATTGGGTAAATTACTAATGACATAAAGCTTTACTCTCCCAAAATGCATCCCATGTTCAGGGCGCATCAGTTAAGCAACTGCCATGGCTCAGGTCATGATCCTGGAGTCCCAGGACTGAGTCCTACATTTGGCTCCCTGTTCGGCAGGGAGTCTGCTTTTCCCTCTGACCTCTCCCTTCCCATGCTCTCTTTCTTAAAAATATTTTTTTCTTTGTTTTTTAAAGATTTTATTTATTTATTTGACAGGCAGAGATCACAAGTAGGCAGAGAGGCAGGCAGAGAGAGAGAGAGAGAAGCAGGCTCCCCGCTGAGCAGAGAACCCGATGCAGGACTCGATCCCAGGACCCCGAGATCATGACCTGAGCCAAAGGCAGCGGATTAACCCACTGAGCCACCCAGGCGCCCTTAAAAATAAAATCTTAAAAAAAAAAAAAAAAAGCATCCCATGTTTGATGGGGGAAAGGGAAGAAAATAAAAATTATATTGGTGTGAGCACTGACCATGAAGTGTGAAAGTGTATTCATCAAGCTTTTGACTTTGATTACTTCAGGAGGGTAGAATCTGAGGTGGCAGATTATGGAAGGGAAATTACTAACTTTGTCTATATATAGCTTTGTACTGTTCTAAATATTAAACTGAATTAATTAAAAATTTTTCTTCACAATTATAATTAAATTAGTACAAAAAGTTGTAGCACAGGACTTTTTAAATGGCGAAGAAGTGCAACTTTTTTTTATTTTTTTTTTTTAAGATTTTATTTATTTATTTGTCGGAGAGAGAGAGAGAGTGAGCGAGCACAGGCAGACAGAGTGGCAGGCAGAGGCAGACGGAGAAGCAGGCTCCCCACAGAACAAGGAGCCCGATGCGGGACTCGATCCCAGGACGCTGGGATCATGACCTGAGCTGAAGGCAGCTGCTTAACCAACTGAGCCACCCAGGCGTCCCGAGAAGTGCAACTTTAAAAAAAAGTTCTGATAGCTGCAAAAACCACTAAATAACATGATCTGAAGTTCTCAGTAAGAACAGAAAACATTAAATGAAAATTTCCCATGCAGCCATTACTGACACTGTAAAGCTTCCATTTAAATACAATACTAAAAATGCTCAGATGACTGTGAAACAGATACTCTATTACAAGTAATAATGGCCAAGAACTCAGCTTAATTGGGCAGAAAAATCTATTAGGACCTTCAAACAGACAAAGTGTTATTTAACAAGGGAAGGTACTTTACAAAAAATTTTACATTATTACATGCCAGGAACTCTTCTGAATGCTTTACATTTTATTAACTAATGTAATCTTCACCAACAACCTTATGAGGACAGTATCACTATTATCCTCAGTTTTTAGACTAGGAAATTAAAACCAAAAGGTAAAAGATAACACTAGTCTATAGTATTACCTTTTGAAATGTTTGTAGGTGTTGGCTTTCATAAATTGGCTCCACTAATACAAAACTGCATAGTATTTTAAGTCCATCTAATTTCAAGAATCAAAGACAAGAATCAAAGACATATTTAATACTTTACACGAAATGTTTAAAGGGTCATTACAGTGAAATTAAATGTTCCTTCTGTATCTGTTTTGAGGCTCTACATATCCTTTCAAAGAGCACATTTTTGTAGTTTAGTATCATAAGAACCATACCTCAATTTGATGACAGATTTTGGCCTCAAGAGCAGCCATTTTTTCATTATCACCATTTTCAGCCATTGTGGCTATCTGTAAATTTTCCCAAATTGGCATAAAAAGGTTATTATTATTTTTACATAACACTCAAGATTAGAAGAATGTTTTTAAATTATCGATATTACATTCTTTTCTTAAAAATCAAGAATTTTTAATTTCACAGGTTCAATTTTTCTACTCAATTCTCAAATGTCAACAATGAAAATGTTGGACTACATAATGGAAAACTGAAAAGCTATAGATAATCTGCAACCTTTTCAGTAAATCACTGGTCCATCTCTAAAACAAAGCAAGTAGTTATCTTCACTTAGCTGATAAAGAAAGCATTCAGCAAAAAACTCCAACTATTTACCAACCAATCCCAGCTATAAGCATATCACCATCTGTCAGTATATTTCTATGCATCTCAGTCTTATTTGTTTCCTGTGGATTGCATTTCTTTTAAAATTAGTCACTGACTTACCAAAACCTTGTTATCAGCAAAGATTAAGTATCATAACTTCAGGATGAAAAAAAAAATCAAATATAACCATCAGGGTTAGATTAAATGCTGTATGTTAAGGAACATATGAAAATAATTTAAGAGTCCGGGGACACTAAATTCATGTTAAGCTGAGGGTCTGTCTCCTAATTCACCTATATACTGGTTAACCTTACAGCCAGTTTCTTGTTTCACATCCCTGACATTAGCGTTGCAGGAAAAAGTAAGGTGGTGAGACTGGTTTGCTAAGCATCACAACAGAAGTTTTCGGATTTCAAATCACTTGCCTCTAGTGCTCTATGAAATTTTCCAGTGAGCCACATTTACAAAAGTATATTCGTAAGAACTCATCAGGGAACCTGCCATTAGTTGACTGTAGTGAACCATCTTTGGTGTACTTCTTGGAAGTATCGCTTTCTAAGTTGTAATTGCTATGCAATAACCTGGACGCACACTGGAAGCTCTTGTAATAGGAATTTGTGTGGTGCCAACCCACTACAAAACTTATTCAATCTTACGCACTGTCGACCACAACCGACGTCCCTAAATCGTTACCATGATCTAGGGCCCCTTACAAAGCAAAGGGTGAGAAAAAGAACTGTTTGGTCCGTACAAGACTTCTCTGGCCTACCCAATTTTGGAACTTCGTCTCATGTGATACTTTTCCAGAGTGTACAACCAGAAGTGAAATATTACCTACACTTTCTCCCTTCGCACAGAATCCCTGACATCAGTGAATAAGGGACACTAAAAACCCTAGAGAGACGCCAGAGGAACACCTGCGGCCCCACCAATCCCCGACCTCCAGTTTGTCCCACAGGATCCAAGGAAGCCTCGGGCAATTAACCACCTCTAACCACCTCAGAAACTTAACCAGTAGCCCCAAACGTCTGCTCCCCGCGACTCCAGAAGGCAGTGGAAGTAGGAAGTCTTAACGACACAGAAGGGATGCGGACAGCCTCCGTCCAAAGGACCCGCCAGAGCCCAGTTCCAAAGCAACCACTGGCTCGCTTGGGCCCCAGCCTCGTGCGGGGAAAGCCCGCCCCTGCATTCCTCTTGGAGACCAGGTCTGCCCCTCGCCCCGGCCGGTGCCCCTCCGCTCCCAGCCCAGCGCGCCGCCCCGGGCTGCGGCCCACGCGGCGCTCGCCCGGAACATGCGGACGGCGAGGAGTGGACGCACCGGCGTGAGGCAACAAGGAAATGGAACGCGCCGCTGCCACTCAAAGCAGAACCTTTTGTACTTCTTCCCCTTAGCCACCAGGAGTTGCTCACCTTTAAGGTCCCGGTACCACAAAGCCACGCCGCACAAACACTAACAACGACAACAACGTCTCCACTTCCCAGCGCCGCCGGGGGCCTACAGTGCGTGAGGAAGATGGGGGCCGTCCCGGCAGCCCTCGCGGCCCGGGTGGGCGGAGCTTCGGTTAGGCTGGAGCCGACACAGCGCTAGGAGCTTGCGCGCCGGCCGCGGACTCCCACGGCCCGCGGAGTCCCGCCCTCACGCTGAAGAGGTAGGGTTTAAGCGTCCCGCGGGGCGTTTGGGAGAGTTAGGTTAAGTATTCATTGTTAAGCAATTCTGGACCGCCTTTGTATCTCCAGAACTTACTTGGGCTTTTCGTGCATATGAAGTATTTGGCTTTTTTTCAGATTATACTTTTCAAAAAAAAAATTGTCTTAATGATCCTTATATATATATGTAGACTACATAGTGTTGTGATAGTTCTCAAAAAAAATGGCAAGTGACGTTTTTTGGGATTCAGAAATCTTAAAGAGTTGAGAAAACAATAGAGCGTTTATGAGCTGGGAATCCGGAATCTGATTGCCTGTGTTCAAATAACGGCTTGCCTGTTTACAGGCTATGACATACGGCAAGTTACTAAACTTCTCTATTCCTTATGTATAAACTGGGGCCATTGAGAACTACCCCTGTCTTCCTACAGTTGTTGTGAGCACTAAACGTGATGCAACATGTACCTTGCTGGGAACTGCAAATAACAAGAGGAGCAGATGACATTAATTTAAAACAAAAAAACATGATTTTAGAAGTCCAAAATGCTACCTAGTGAAGAAATCTATTGCCTCTGCTAGGGCCCTTTTCTATTAGTATACTTTTTGCACGATAATTTAGTCACTTAATTTAGAGGATTTTTTTTCTTGTGGTGAGATAATCTATTTTTCCCTTAGTTTTCTTGAAAATGTGAAGTGATATTGGTGAAATAGCCTTTTAAGTGATCTCAAGGCTTTTTGGGAGTCCAAAACAGATCAAATGTATTTATTGGGGGAAAATATCCTGTTATAGATTGAATCCATACATTGCATCAAGCCAATGAGAAAAAATGATTACACTCAGGTAATTTAAATTCAAATTAATCAGGTTCTTTTATTTACTCAACAAATGCTTATCTAATCTCTACTTTCTGCCAGACTTAATTAAAAAGTTAATTTACTTTTTGATCAAATCAGTGAGAATATGGGTATTGTAAAAACACACACACACACATCAAGGGTCGCCTGGGTGGCTCAGTCCTTAAGCCTCTGCCTTCAGCTCAGGTCATGAGCCCAGAGTCCTGGGATTGAGCCCCACATCAAGCCCCACATCGGGCTCTTTGCTCAGCTGGAAGCCTGCTTCTCCCTCTCCCACTCCCCCTGCTTGTGTTCCCTAACTCGCTGTGTCTCTCTCTGTCAAATAATAAATAAAATTTAAAAAAAAAATAACCACATCAAATGTATGTCAGAGTACTCCCACTCATCCATTCAGCAAACTATTACACCCCTACTAATGTCCTGGTATAGAGCTTAGCACTAGGAATAAAAAGAAGATCCAGATCCTGCCTAGAAACAGTGGCACCTAAACAAACGTAACTGCTCATTTATGCCCTACAGTGTCTGGGTAGAACAGCGGAAACATACATTCTACTACAAGAAACCTCACTTACTGGAAAACATTTATTAGTGTTCCCATCCTATTTACTCACCCTTTCCCTCCCCTCCTCTCCCTTCCCCTACCCCCTCCCTCTCTCCCCCTCTTTTCCTCCTTCCCCTTTCCCTCCCCCCCCACCCCTCTTTCCTGACCCCTCCATCTCCTCCCTCCCCTTCCCCTCCCCTCTCATGGGGCCAAGCTCCATGCAGCCACCACCCTTTGGGGAAAATGGATTCCTGGCTGCACACTAGGTAGCTTCATTTTTTCAGATAAAGCACCAGGAAGACTTTCAGGCTGATATCCATCTCTTTCATAGTTTAACTTTATAGGATAACATACTGAAAGACCATCTCTCTGGGTATAAATGTAATATAATCACTTTAGAGAGCAATTTGGTAATATCTGCTACAGTGTATGATATGTGTAACTGATGGCTACAAAGTCCACTCCTAAAAATATATTCTAGGGAAATTTTCACATCTGTGCACAATAAACCATACGCAAGAATACTTATAGCTGAATGGTATGTAAATACAAAAAACTGAAAATCAGCTAAATCTCCACTAAAAATGAATGGGTAACTGAATTGTGCTGTAATTAAAGAAAGAAATAATAAACTACACAGTGATAAAAGAAACTAGATCTACATTCTTCAGCACTAATGATATTCACAAACATAATGCTGAGTTAAAAAAAAAAAATGTTAGGGCACCTGGGTGGCTCAGTGGGTTAAGCCTCTGCCTTCAGCTCAGGTCATGATCTCAGGGTCCTGTGATCAAGCCCTGCATCAGGCTCTCTGCTTGTGATCTCTCTCTGTCAAATAAATAAAATCTTAAAAAAAAAAATGTAGAAGAAATGTTGGTAGCATCCCAAGCCATGTGACTATGAAAAATCCCACCCACATTTTTTTTTTAAGATTTTATTGATTTATTTGACAGAGAGAGAGAGATCACAAGCAGGCAGAGAGGCAGGCAGAGAGAGAAGGAAGCAGGCCCCCTGCTGAGCAGAGAGCCTGATGCAGGCCTTGATCCCAGGACCCTGAGATCAGGACCTGAGCTGAAGGAAGAGGCTTAACCCACTGAGCCACCCAGGCACCCTCAGCCACATTTCTAAACACTAGGAGGTGATTACTGCTCCTCCTGTGCCCCTCCACCCATTTTGAGAACAATCTAGGATAATGCTATTATTCTATTTTTAACATTCAGACTTACTCTATTTGGAATTAATTATTAGGCCTCCAGGTAGAGATGTCAAGTAGACAATTGGTAAATGCATTTGGAACATAGGGGAGAAGTCAGGATTGGAGATACAAATTGTGGAGTTATTAGCAAATAGAAGGCATTTAAAGTCACAGCATTGGATGAGCTCTCTTAGATATAGACAGTGAAGACAAGAGGGCCCAAGACTGAAACTCTAGCAATCCAATTTTTTGGATATTGGATAAAGAAAGAGAAGCCTGTACAGGAGCTAGACTAAGCACAGCCTGAGATGTTCTAGAAAAATATGGTGCCATAAATGCTAAAAGGGGAGATTGTTAAAAGGAAGGAGTAATTAACTGAGCAAATTCTGCTGAGAAGGACTGCAGCCTAACCACCTTTGTCATTATGGCCTAAACTATTACTTATCCTCCAATATTGGATCTCCTTTTACTCTATAATAATAAAATCACCCCTGATTTTTAACCAAGTCCATGGCCAATCAGAAATAAAAGCTATAGGGACACCTGGGTGGCTCAATAGATTGATCGCCCAACTCTTGATTTGGGCTCAGGTCTTATCTCAGTGGCTTCAAGCCCCACCTTGGGCTCCGCACTCCCTGCTGTGTGCTGATTCTCTCCCTCTGCCCCTTCACCACCCACTGCCCCAGCTTTTTGCCGCTAAACCAAGCGCTCTCTCTCCCTTTCTGACTGGCTGGCTCAGTCAGTAGAGCATGCAACTCTTGATCTCTGGGTGGTAAGTTTGAGACCCATGTTGGGTGTAGAGATTAAATAAAAATTTTTTTAAAAAAGGAAGAGTACGGGGCGCCTGAGTGGCTCAGTAGGTTAAAGCTTCTGCCTTCAGCTCAGGTCATGATCCCAGGGTCCTGTGATGGAGACTGCACCAGACTCTCTGCTCAGCAGGGAGTCTGCTTCTGCCTGCCTCTCTGCCTACTTGTGATTTCTCTCACTCTGTCAAATAAATAAATAAAATCTTAAAAAAAAAAGTAACGATCATAGGTGAGGTAGTAACGATCATAGATGAGGTTTGCCTGTTCTAGAAGGCAACATAACTGGAATCATGCATGTATACAGTATATGTGGTGTATGAATATATCACAATTTATCCATTCTTCTCTTGATGGGCATTTGGCTATGATGAATAAAGCTGCTCAGATGCTCTTGTGCATGTCTTTGGGTAGATGTTAGGTGTAGAGCTATGAGTGAAAAACCTGGGTCACAGGGCAGGTGTGTGTTTAGCTTTGAAATGCACTGCCAAATGGCTTTCCAAAGTGGTCATATCATTTTCACATGAACCAACAATGTATCTACTGAACATTCCAGGAAGTACACTGTCGTTATTTTTAATTTCGGCCATTCTAACAATCGTGTGATGGTATCTCATTGTGCCTGAAATTTGCATTTCCTTGGTGATTTACAATGTTAAGCACCTTTTTATGTGCTACTTTCCATTCGAACATCGTCCTTTGTGAAATGTCTTTCCAAATGTTTTGTTCATTTTTTTTTTAAATTTATTTATTGGACAGACAGAGATCACAAGTAGGCAGAGAAGCAGGCAGGGAGAGAGGAGGAAGCAGGCTCCCTGCTGAGCAGAGAGCCCGATGATGCGGGGCTCCATCCCAGGACCCTGGGATCATGACCTGAGCTGAAGGCAGAGGCTTTAACCCTCTGAGCCACCCAGGCGCCCTCTTTTGTTCATTTTTAAAGTTATGTTATGTCTTTTTTAAAAAGTGGATGTTTAAGAGTTTGTTTATATAATCCAGATACAAGTCCTGTGTCAGATATATGTACTGTGAATATCTTCCGTGGGGCCACGGCTTGCTTTTTCACTCTCCTGTTAGTGTTTCTGGATGATTACTACATTTTATATTGTGTTTATGAAATCATTGCCTACCCCAAAGTCCCAAAATATTCTCCCCTGATTTCTTTTAGAAGCTTCATTTTCTTCTTCTGACATTTAATTCTGTGATTCACCTCAAATTAATTTTGGGATACAGTATAAGGTAGATGACAGGGGTTTTTGTTTTGGGTTTTTTTTTTTTTTCTTATATGGATAGAAAATCAAGTGTTTAGCACCATTTATTGAAGATTGTTACCATGGCTAGCTCTAGAAAGGCTATCCAAATATGGAAAGAAATGTCTTAAAAGAGAGTAAGTGAAATTAGCCACTTTAAAAACCCAGGTAGTACACTCATGTTCATAGCAGCATCATTCATAATAGACAAAATGAGTTATATTGTCTATTGACTAGTCAATCTATTGACTGATTAATGGAAAAGCAAAATGTGGTATAAAAGGTGGTACAGTGGGATTAAATTCAATACTTACAGTGGAATTCAACACATACAGTGGAATTCAGCCTTTAAAAGGAAGGAAATTATGCAGTATGGTAATGCATGGATGAAACCTGAGGCCATTATCCTCAGACAAATAAGCTGGTCATAAAAAACACAAATATTATAGGATTCCACTTATATGAGGTACTTAGAGTAGTCAAAATCAGAAAGACAGGAAGTGTAATGGTGGTTGCCATGGGCTGGAAGAGAGAAGAATGGAGAGCTACTGTTTAATGGATCTAGATTAATGAATGAAATGAAAGAATCTGGGGGATCTTCTCACAACACACAAACTGAAATCATACTTTGAGGCCAGCGCTTCCTACTGGGAGGACTGCTCTAATCCACACACTGGGGAGCATAACAGCAATTAGCAGAAAAATCCCAAGGGACCTAGTTCTGGGAGTTCTAGCCTACTCATTTAAAATCAGAAATGAAGAAATAAATTAACTCTAAAGAACCATGGGGAATTGTGAGAGAATCAAGGGACCCAAACGAAAGAAATCAAATGGAGTATTGTATTGTAAAGGTGTTACTAATAAACCATTTGTAGGGTTTGGAAACAATTCTCAAGAAGAGAGCTCAGAGTTGCAAGTGTTTTGTTTTCTGCTTTTCATTTTGGTTTGTTTGTTTTCATTTTTACCACAGGAATGTGGTAAAAAAATTTTTTCTTCTTTTAAAGATTTTATTTATTTGACAGAGAGAGAGAGAGCACAGCAGAGGGAGCGGCAGGCAGAGGCAGAGGGAGAAGCAGACTCCCGCTGAGCAGAGCTGGACTAGACTCAAGGCTCCAGGACCCTGGAGTCATGATCCCGGAGCTGAAGGCAGATGCTTAACCAACTGAGCCACCCAGGTGCACCATACCACAGAAATTTTCAAGCACACTCCAGAATTAGAAAGAATAGTATAATAACTCCCCAAATACCCATCATTCAGTTTCTGTATTTATAACCATATGATCAATTTTGCTATATCTTTAGGCCACCCACTTCTCCAAAACCCCTCACTATTTGTCGAGCAAATGCCAGACATCATGATTTTATCCATTAAGTCTTACATCTGTATCTTTAAGAATGAGGACTTAAAAAATAACCACCTTGGGGCCGCTGGGTGGCTCAGTGGTTGAGTCTGCCTTGAGCTCAGGTTACAATTATAGGGTCCTGGGGTTGAGCCTTGCATCAGGCTGCCTGCTCCTGCTCAGTGGGAAGCCTACTTCTCCCTCTCCCACTCCCTCTGCTTGTGTTCCCTCTCTCACTGTGTCTCTCTCTGTCAAATAAGTAAATAAAATCTTAAAAAAAAAAATATATATATATATATATAAATAAACATTTTTACCATTAGCATGCTCAAAAAATAAAATATAACAAAAATTATTTAATATCATCAATATGCAGTCTGTATCCAAATTTCTTCGATTGTCTCATAAATATATTTTCAGTTCCTTTATTCAAATCAGGCTCCAAATGCTATTCACATATTGCATCGTTGATATGCCTCTTAGATTTCTTTTAATCTATTTATCTGAGGCTTACCTGGGTGGCTCAGTTCATTGGGCGTTTGCTTTCAGCTCAGGTCATGATCCTGGAGTCCTGGGACTGAGTCCCAGCAGTGGCTCTCTGCTTAGTGGGGAGTCTGCTTCTCCCTTTCCCTCTGCCCCTCCCCCTGCTCATGCTCCCTCACTCTCTCTCTCAAATAAATAAATAAAATCTTAATAAATAAATTAATTAATTAATTAAATGTTCCTCTTTTCCCTGTATTTCCTATAAACCAAATATTAGATCTAGAGGCTTGATAAGAATCTGGCTAAAAACTTTGGAAGGAACACTCCAGAGGTTATGCTGTACTCTTATTCATCACATTAGAAGGTATGTAAGGTCTGTTAGTCTCCTTTTTGCAATATTAAAATCAATCACCCAGCTCAAGTATTGTCAGCCTGCTCCATCATCATTAAGTTCCCCATCAGCTTCTCACCTAATGATTTAGCAGCTGTTGATGATCATTAACCAGACCAATTATTTCATTAAGATGGCAAAATGGTGATTATCATTCCTTCTTCACTTATTAGCTGGAATTCCTCTAGTAAAAAAAAAAATTACCACATTCATGTTTGGGTTTCCTTGATGAGAAGCTCAAACAGGAAAGGCAGGATATATGCTTGATTTTTCTTCTCTTTGCCAGTTTCCAGAGTAATGAGTTGGTTTTTTGATATTCTTTTTTTTTTTTTTTTGAGATTTTTATTTATTTATTTGACAGAGAGAGAGAAAGCACAAGCAGAAGGAACAGTAGGCAGAGGAAGAGGGAGAAGCAGGCTCCGTGGACTTGATCCCAGGGCCCTGAGATCATGACCTGAGCTGAAAGCAGATGCTTAACCGACTGAGCCACCCAGGAGCCCAGTTTCTTAACATTCTTTAAGAGTAACCATTTAGTCTGCCTACAAGTTTTGAGATTAGGTTCCCCAAAGCAAGTCCAACAGTGCTAAGGATACCCCTAATTAGCACCATCTGAGATGGTAACTGGCCCCTGGGCCTGCTGAACTGATCCGTGTGTACAAGGCCTTGGGTAAAATGAGGACAGAGAAGTGTCTATTGAATCTGGCAACATGAAAGTTATAGATGGCCCGATACTAGTAGTTTTAGTGATGTGATGTGATGGGAATAGAAGCTCCAGAGTGGGTTCTAACAATGATGGGAGTTGAAGAACTGGAAAAAGAGAAGAAATGACAACTTGCAGAGCGTTTGCTGTGAAGGGGAACAAAGAAATGGGCTGCTCCTGAAGGAGATCTAGGGTCAAGTCAGGACTTTTTATAACAATGGAATTTTTTTTTAAAAGATGATATTTTACCTTTGAGGATGGTATATTCCATAATAAGAAAGGGAGAAATTGATGATCCATGAGTGGGGACAATTCCAAGAATGATGTCCTTGAGAAAGAGAAGACAGGATCCAGAACATGAGGGGACCAGCTTTCGATAGAGCAATAGCACTTGTATTGTAACAAGTAGGAAGATAGAAAATATTGCGTAAGATACTGAAAGAGTTGGTGGTCAGAGTCCCTATTTAGCTGTTATGTTTTACTCAGTAAAGTATGTGATAGATCATTATCTGATAGTTTGGGATAGTTGGAATTTCTATCTTTTTTTTTAAGATTTTATTTATTTATTTATTTATTTAGCACGCCCATGTGAGCAGGGGGAGGGGGTAGAGGGAGAGGGAGAGAGAGAATCTCAATCGGACTCTGAAATGAACACAAAGCCCAATCTCACGACCCTGAGATCAGGACCTGAGCCAAAATCAAGAGTTGGCCACTTAACTGAGCTGCCCAGGTGCTCCAGGGATGGTTGGAACTTCTAGGGATAAAAAGGAAAATATAGAACAGTTGACTGAGAGAGTGAAATATTAACCATGCTAGAAAAATGTTATACAGTTATTGAGCAGATGTTGAATGCTTATTTCAACTTTGTGATCATAAATTGAAGCCACAGCAGCTCTAGTGTTCAGCTACTGTGCTGCAGGCCTAGTGAAGGTGTAGAATTATACTCAGCAGGGAGGTAAGCATAAAAGAAGTAGAGTTGGGAGCGCCTGCATAGCTCAACTGGTCAAGCATCTGACTCTTGATTTCAGCTCAGGTCATGATCTTGGGGTCATGAGATTGAGCCCCATGTGAGCTCCACTCTCAGCATTCAGTCTACTTGGGATTCTCTCTCTCTCTCTCTATCTGCCCCTCCAACCCCCCTCTTCTCTAGGGTAAGTAAATAAGATCTTTAAAAAAAAATCCACTTTTTAATCTAAGTTGTTTTTTTAATGAAGGACGTGGGTATCAAAGATAAGGGAGAGAGTAAGACAAGAGAGGTATAAATAAACAGTTAAAAAAAAAAAAAGTAGTGGCGTCATTGGATTGGAGAACCCAGGGTGTAGGATGGATAAAAATGGTAAGAGTAGGGATGAAGAGGAAGACATTGATCAGATGTCAAATCTTCAGTGAAGGGGTGGGCATGACTGGGAGATCATTCAACTGTAGAACAAGGAGCCAGGGCTTTTGAAGAAAGTAGAAAGAATATGTTGAGTGACAATGGGTGGCAAAAGAAAAAACAAGTATCTCTCATTCTGGCTTGGAAGTCTACAGAATGTGAGAGGAATACTTATTTCACTTGAAAGGCTGTAGGGAGCCAGTGAACTCAAGAGATCAAAAGATCACATGTGGCTTCCCATCACCTCCCTTGCGTTTCTCAGAGTGCACCCAAAGTTTGCATCTCTTGGCAATTCTGCACAACAGGTTATCCCATGGGATTTGGTCTAGGTTTGGGGAATGGAGAGAATAAAGACTTGTCTTGAATTCAAGTTTATATTACTTTGAGTTAGTTCTGAACGAGCTAAAAGCAAAGCAAAGGATAAAAATGAGATACAGATGCAGGTGGGTGAATGTGGCTTCCCATCACCTCCCTTGCATTTCTCAGAGTGCACCCAAAGTTTGCATCTCTTGGCAATTCTGCACAACAGGTTATCCCCCAAGTCAAAGGAATATACAATGACAGATTCTCTGCCTTCTATAGTCCCAGAAACAGTTTAGACCACCACCTCGTAAGGTCATCATTCTGAGGCTCAGTGAGCTAAGCCATCTGGGGCCTAACTTCCATGTTCTGGGCCTTGAAATTCTTGTGATGCCCACAGTTAGGCACTCTCTCATTTTCTGTGACTATGGGGCCAGACCTGAAATTCTCCATTTCATCTTCTTGGGATTTTTTTTGTTTTGTTTTTGTTTTTGTTTTGTTTTGTTTTGTTTTGTGGGCAGACCTTGGAAAAATAATAAGAAACCCATATATAAGCTTGAGCCAGGCAGTATAGAAAAATCATGGTTACTACTACTCAGTTGAACATCAATTATTAATCCCACAGGTATACATAGTGAGCCTACCAGGTACTTGCCCCTGAAGATATAAAAGTAAACAAAACAGGCTCTGCCTTCTGCTTCAGGAAAGCTTGGAGTCTAGTTATATTTATCTTCACTCTAATGACCATTTCTTTATTGAAGGTAGACAGGAAAAAAACAGGATACACTGGCTTGAAACTTTTTCAAAAGCTTATTATTTTTAATTCTGAGTTGTTTAATAACCTTTTGATCTCTTCTGGTTTTCCCCCATCCCTCCCTCCTCTATTGATTCCCTTAAAATAACACTCAGAGCACGCACATTGCCTGTTTTCATTAACTGGTTATGTTTACTCTAAAAACAGAGCTGAGAGTTACCAACTTGAAGGATTCTTCCTCTCTTGTCTCTGGATAAAGTAAACTTTGGGAGACTCACAGAAGATGTAAAGAGGTTTGTTCTAGTTCTTAGACTCAGAGCACTAGAAAGGGCCACTGACAAAAATATAGAGAATTTAATCAATAATTTTAGGACTTTAGGAGTATCGTTGTGGAAGATTAAGTGTAGACATGTGAGTCAGCCTATAGACTTTGTAAAATCCTAAATTGCAGATTAATTTGCAAAATGAATTTTTCTCATGAAAATTCACCCTCTGCATTTCTTATGAATTGATTGCTTAATGAGTATATGCATTTATTAATATAATTGTTTCTCGATTCTGTATATGTAAAATATTCTGAAAGAATTAACTAAGCCTACGATAAATCCTTTTGGATAACAAATATACAGAAGATCTCGCAGTACAGGGGCCTCAGGGCCTTTGCGCTTGCTGTTTCTAGGGTTCTGGTCTTCCTTCAGACTTCAGCACAAATGTCATCTTATCAGAGGCCTTTGCTAATCACCCTATATAAACAGTACTCCCTCACAATGACTCCACTCCATCTACTTTATCCTCATTTTTTAACATAACATTGGTCACCACCTGGTCTTTTTTTCCTGTTTTATTGAGACATAATTGACATACAGTACTGTATGTATAAGTCTAAGGTAGACAACATCATGATTTGACTTATGTATATGATGAAATGATAACCACTTAAGTTTAATTAACACACTCATCATCTCATATAGATACAAAAGAAAAGTAAAACATTTTTTTCCCTTGTGGTAAGAACTCTTACAATCTACTCTTAGCAACTTTCCTCCATATCACACAGCAGTGTTAACAATAGTCATCATGTTGTAGATTACATCCTTAGTACCTACTTATCTTACAACTGGAAATTTGTACCTTTTGATCATCTTCATCCAACCATCCACCCACTCCTATCCCTTGCCTCAGGGTAACCACATATGTGATCTCTTTTTCTCTGAGTTTGAGGTTTTTGGGGTTTTTTTTTGTCTGATTGTTTTTTAGATTCTACATATAAGTGAGATCACACAGTATTTGTTTTTCTTTGACTTGTTTCTCTTAATATGATGGCCTCAAGTTCTATCCATGTTTTTGCAAATAGCAGAATGTCCCTCTTTTTTATGTCCGAATAATATGTATACCACATTTTCTTTATCCATTCATCTCTGATGGACACTTAGGTTGTTTCTATGTCTTGGCTATTGTAAATAATGCTGCTGTGAACATTGGGGTGCTGATGCGTCTTTGACATAGTGTTTTCATTTCCTTTGGGATTTGAAGTGGGATTGCTGGATCATATTATAGTTCTATTTATTTATTTATTTATTTATTTATTTATTTATTTATTTATTTTGAGGACCTTCCATACTGTTTTCCACAGTGGCTATACCAATTTACAGTCCAACCAACAGTGCACCAGGGGTCCCTTTATGCCTCCTTACCACTGGCAAACACCAGTTTGCTCTCTGTATTTATTTACTTTTTAAAAAGATTTTATTTATTTATGTGACAGAGAGATAGAGAGAGCACAAGTAGGCAGAGCAGCAGGCAGAGGGAGAGAGAGAGGCGGGCTCTCCACTGAGCAGGGAGCCCCCCCCCCTCCACCCGCCCATTCCTGTTCTCTCTTTTTCAAATAAATAGAATTTTTTTAAAAAGAAGGAAAAGAACAGGGACAGTGTCTTGCTCTACTCTGTTTTCTGAGTTTAGAGCAGGGTGGGGCACAGAGGAGGCTCTCAATGAAAAGTTTCTGAACACGTGAGACTAAGCAGGTAACTTTTCATGATGAAACTTGCCATATAGTGTAACTCTTCATGCACCTATGTTTTTACTCTATTTATTTGAAAATCTCATGTAGGTACTCAATTATATGCAGATTTATTCAAATGAGAACTAAGTCTTTTATAAGTCAAATTTTAACAATCACCTTAATTTATGTGACTAAATAAGTGTGAATGCATTTTGATCGAGTAAATGACTGATTGATAACCCATCTACTAACAAATTTGATTTCAAAGAGGTGTACCTACTTAATAAGACTTTGAGACATATGATTTCTGCTTTGAATTTTCAGTCAGCCATTATTTCGTGACTTTAAGGAGCAACAAATATAAAATGCACCTAGCTATCATGTTTCTTTCCCCTGAGGCAAAAAATAACTAAATAAATTCATTACTTTCTTGTATTTCCTTCTTGAAACGTTCTATAAATGCACTAGCAAATATTTATGCCTTTTTCCTTTTCTTATACAGCTGATAGTATCCTATATTCACAGTTCTGTACCTTGTTTTTGTGTCGTTTATGTGTGTGTTTCTGTGTTTTCCTTAATCTCTCTTTGGAGCTTCCTCAAGTTTTATGGCTCTATAGTACTCCATTGTGAATATTGTCTTTTTTTTTTTTTAAGATTATTTATTTATTTATTTGAGAGAGAGAGAGAGAGAGAGAGAGCAAGAGAGGGGAGAAGGTCAGAGGGAGAACCAGACTCCCCATGGAGCTGGGAGCCCGATGTGGGACTTGATCCCGGGACTCCAGGATCATGACCTGAGCTGAAGGCAGTCCCTCAACCAACTGCGCCACCCAGGCGCCCTGTGCAATATTGTCTTAATTTATTTTGGTAATTCCACATGGCTTTCAGATTGCTTTCAGTCTTTTGCTGTTATAAACAGCGTTGCAATGAATAATTTTATCTATGTGTCATTTCATGCATATATAAATGTATCTATAGGATTATTCTTGGATGTGTGCTTGGGTCTTAGAGCAATTAATAACTTCCCTCATCCTCACCCAACTTTTGAGCCAATGGAGGAATAAGACAAAGAATTAAGCAAATAGGTAATCAAAAGATGACCTTTATTACTGATAAAAACTGATGTTGAAGAATGTGACTTATATTTGCAGATAAAGGGGCTTCCTAATTCTCAATCTCTTTCCATTTAATCATGGCAATGTTGATCAACTATAGGCCTCCCTGTGCAGGTTCTAGGAAGAAGAGAGGCTGAGGCGAATCTTCCCAGTTTATTCTTGATACATTTAATAATTAGGAAAGCCATCCCTCCTTCCCTGGGGAGAAGCAAGAGAAGCCAAGGATATTAAACTAGCAGAGCTGCTTCTGCCTGGAAGGACCCATAGGAGATGAGAAGTGATCCCACGCTAATAAAGTTCTCTGCTCGTTCAAAAGGATTTTTCATTTGTAATTTTGGTACATTTTTCTTGATTGCCCTCTTAAGTGTATCACTGGAGAGCTGGGTTGGTGGCTCTCCTTACCCTCATCTTAAACTCTTCTAAATGTTTGGTTTTTATAGACAGGGAAAGGGGAAGAAAAGACAAGAGTCTGATGAGAAAGTTTCTAATCCTGAATTTATGAGACAGGATGCTGAGCTATTCCCACAGATGTTTTGTTATATTTTCTCATAAAACCTGAGCTTCCTCACTGGGAAAAAAAACAAAAAACAAAAAAACCAACAGTTCAAAGCTTCAGCTCATCTACTGCAATGGCCAAGAACATATTTATTTATAACTTGTAGCATAAAGACACAGAGGTTCTCAGAAGGCGAATGTCACTATGGAGGAATGCCCAGTTAGAGCAGCTGTTCAAAATATTACAGGTATACAAGATGAAAAACTCTAAAAGGAAACACAAAGCCACAAAATGCACCTGAAGACTGAAGTTTTGTCCAGCCAAGAGAATAACAGTAGTTTATATTGGGTGCAGTTTTGGTTTAAACTTGCCAATAATTTCGTTACCGGGTGTGTGCTGTGATTTGGGTGTGGCTGCATGGATGTTTGGCTACGTGGGGCTTCTCAACTGTGCAATTCCTGACCCAGACCTTCTTTAGAGAAGCTTTTTCTTGTTCGAGGAGACAAAGGCCAAGGACTCCTTCACTTTGCCTTCCTCACTTCTTTTAAAAGCAGAGGTAAATAGAATAGGTAAATTTTTCAGCCAGTAACTTTGGGTTTCTTTATTTTTCTTAAAAACAGTTGAAAATAATTTTACATGTCTTTTGTGTTCATTAGACTTCCTAACGTGTTGACAAGGGAGAATTGTTATCTGGAAGAGTCCTCCCAAAAGCTCTCGGTTAAGTCCCCAAGCATAAATGCCTTCTGTTAGAAATTGGAGGATGGAAAAGCGGAAGGAAGGTCTAACAAAGACTGTTTCAAAGACCTTCAAAAATTATGAGGAACTTGGGGGTGCTGGTTGGCTTAGTCAGTAGAGCATGTGGCTCTTGATCTTGGAGTTACAAGTTCAAGTCCCACGTTGGGTATAGATATTGCTTTAAAAAAATTTTTTTTTAATTGTGAAGAATAAGATCCTCTAAAATGTTCTTACTTTTTACTTATGTTTAGACTTCCTGGCTGGAATTCCTTACCATTCTTTCCTTCTGTCTAACTAAAACCCCAAGTCTCAGGTGGTAGCGAGCTAGTTTCAGCCTTACCACTACATCTACTTTCTGTTTGGAATTTTAAATCAGCCCCAAATTACTGAAAAATGCATACTCATCTGCACATTAGTACTGTTATTCTGAGAGTGGTGTGTGTATGTGTGTGTGTGTAAGATGTGGCAGAAAGCAAATGATCTATAGTGTGATATTCTAATTCTAGTATCCCAGGTGACTCTGAGAACCAGAGACTTCCTGTGGCAAAAGGGATCTACAGATATTAGGATAGAAGAGGTTGGTTAAACACCCTAGAGTGCTTTTAGCACTTCCCTGACAATGTTAAGACCTTAGAAAAATTTTAACTCTAATTACCCCCCTCCTGTCTTTTGTGTTATTGTTGTTATGTATTTTAACTTTAGACCTAGAAACAATGAACAATCTAGTAGCAGTAAACATCGCTAGCACCCAGGCTTTGGGTGAAATAACATTCCTCAGTAAAAGAAACCAGGAATGCTTGGAGAAATCTCAGATTCTGGGTTTGAGGCAAGAGAGATACAAGATGAGTGAGGAGTATGCTGTCCTACCAATCAGCAAAGAAACTATGGAAAACTATTGGGACTCAGCCAAAAGGAACTGGTAAACAATCTGTAGATCCTTCTACCAGCTTAAGAATGGAATAAATCAAGCTTCAGTAAGAGTAACCACAATAAACTTAAAAGTGACAAGTAGGTTTAAATCCACAAGTTCATAAGGATTAAAGAAACCAAATCTAATAAATCACCTTTGAAGGATGCTGTTTATTTTGCAAAGTGGTACACAGAGGTAAGAATCAAGCATTTATCCTACTTTTCCTATACCTCTGGGTAAAAAACTAGTAAATGAAGAAAAGATTATAGCACTGGAAATCACCATTTGGCAGACTCTAAGGAATCAAAGATCTAGGTATTGTGTATCTGTGTTAGGGGGGCCCTTAGCTGGTGTATTAAATCAAGAATATGCAGATTATGTCCTGCTGAAGGAGAAGGCATAAGCCATCCACACAGGGATCAGCAGGTAGCTTCCTCAGCATCAAAGCTCCCACTTTGGGGAAGTGAAAAGCCCAGGGTCATTTTGATGAAGCCATAGTTTCCATACACTCACACGAAGGAAGAAAAGTCACATGATTTATTACAAATGCCAGAAACCAAGAGTTGGGGGAGTAGGGGGCACACAAGAAGCCAGGGCAAAGGCAGTCTTCTGTCCCAGGTCAGGAGGGAGCAAGAGCTAGAGAGCAGGGTAGCAAGCACTTATTACTTATAAGGTGGTTGGGGCAGAAGCCACTAACTTTTTCCAGGCTCCACTCTACATGGTTATTTTAAAAGTACCCAAGAGAAAGCAAAGCAGGAACCTGGGTGGGGATCCTCAGCTCAGGTCTTCATCGAAATATCCAAACTCTGGCATGTACGGTACAGTATAGGGAACATAATAATACTGTAATCACTTTATAGGGCGACAGATGGTGACCAGATTTCTTGTAGGATCATTTCCTGATGTATAAAAATATGAAATCATCTATGATGTACACCTGAAACTAATAGGATACTGTATGTCAATTATACCTCAATTAAAAAAATAAAATTCCAGAAACAAATATCCAGACTCTGGGTGTAAGCAGGGTTGTCATACCAAGAAATGCCTAGCAGCAACTCCAAATAGCAGTTTTCTCATCACAGTGTCTGTGGTTGCCAACATCAAAAGGAGACAATTGCAACTGTGCCTTTTTTTTTTTTAAGATTGTATTTATTTATTTATTTATTTATTTGACAGAGAGAACACAGCAGTGGAAGTGGCAGGCAGAGGGAGAGGGAGAAGTAGGCTCCCCCCTGAGCAGGGAGCCCAATGCAGGGCTTGATCCAGGACCCTGGGATCATGACCTAAGCCAAAGGCAGACGCTTAACTGACTGAGCCACCCAGGCGCCCCCCGACAATTATTTAATAGCAGCCACAGGAAACTAATAATCCAGGTGCTAATACTAGTGGAAGAAAGAAAATAATCACCACGGTAAGAACAGAGGTTATTCGCAGGGGTGGGAGGCTGTGTTCAGGAGGTGCCCCTGGAGTGGTTGGCCGTCCTCTGTCCTGATGGATGCCAGTTACAAGAGGGTTCGCCTTTTTATAACTCGTTAAGCGGTTCATTTGTTTCATGTGGCTTTCTGTATTTGTATTCTATTTGGCAGTTTACAAAAAGGTTTAAGAAATCATACAGAAACCAGTGAAGCTCTTATCTCCCTGCCTGCCTATGCTCAAGGTCCCATACTTCCTTGTCCGGGAGAAGGCTTGTCTCATTTCCTTAATGAGGAAGGTGGGAGGAGAAAGAGCTAAAGGGTAGATAGAAGAGGGCTGCGGAAGTATGTATCTGGGAAACACAAGTGCCATCCTTGTGTCTCCATCTGCATGTATACTGAAAGATGTAGTTAACAAGTTTTGGTGTCAGGCAGGCATTGCTAAGAGTGTTCCCAGATTCCATGAGCCCAGTCTTACGTTGGTGAACAAAAGTGGTAAGGCATGTGGGTTTTTTGGGAGGCAAAGGGTGCTAGGGAACAAGTGGCTCCATCTCTCCCTATTAAGGCTGAAGTCCACAGCTCTGGCATTTCACATTCCCCTACGAGAACCTGTGTAAGAGAGGCACTTGCAGGTACACAGAGGTAAGAGCTTGTGGTATGGTTTGAATTTCAAAGGTAAAGTTGAAATATTGGTAATCTTATGCATACAACAGAACACAATTTACATTGATTCTTCCTAAGCCAGCAGAGAACACCCTAAATTGTGGCTTATTGGAATCTAGAATATTCACTGATGGTTTGAGCAAGACGCTCAATACCACTCCAGTGAAGCCCCAAAGAGAATATTACATCTTAAATCAGAAAGCTAAGGTGGGGGCGCCTGAGTGGCTCAGTGGGTTAAAGCCTCTGCCTTCAGCGCAGGTCGTGATCCCAGGGTCCTGGGATCGAGCCCCACATCGGGCTCTCTGCTCAGCAGGGACCTGCTTTCTCTCTCTGCCTGCCTCTCTGCCTACTTGTGATCTCTGTCTGTCAAATAAATAAATAAAATCTTTAAAAAAAAAAAAAAAACAAAACAAAAGAAAGCTAGGGCGGCGCCCGGGTGACTGTCAGTTAAGCAACCCACTCTTGTGATCTCCTGGTCCTGAGATCAAGCCCCTCGCTGGGCTCTGCACTGAGCGTGGAGCCTGTTTGAGATTTTCTCTCGCCTCTCCCTCTGCCCTCCCCCACTCCCTGCTTGTGCTCTCTAAAAATAAATCAAATCAAATAATATAAAATAAAATAAGAGTTAACAGTTTATGACTCATGATTTCAAAATGCATAGGTGTCCCTGTAGGGCAGGGAGTTAGGGCATCAGTAGACACAGTCTTGGAAAGAACTGGGCAGACAGAAACTCCCAGCTAGCTACGTCTACTAGCACCTAAGAAAAATGAAGCTGTCTTTATAGAGTTTCAAACATTTTCAGACTAATAAAACAGGTGTTTCTGGTTGCTTTGTGTGGGAGGGGTGGGAAAGGCCAGGGGTTGTCTAGGGAATGGACTGTCTACACCGGCTGCTTCAGCTCCCACACCGCAGCACGTAAAGCACTACTGCCTGTGAGAGCTGCGTGAGGCAGCTCAGCTTCCACAACCAAACATCACAGACTGGGCGGCTCAAACAACAAAAGTTTGCTGACAGTTCTGGAGGCTGGAAGTCTGAGAGGAGACCCGGTTCTGGTGCGAGCTCTCCTTCCGGCCTGCGGATGCTGCCTTCTCACCGTGGTGTCACACAGGCAGAGAGAGAGAAAGCTCTTTGGTGTCTCTTACAAGGACGCTAAGCCTGTTTGATCAGCGCCGTACCCTTACAAGCTCAGTTAACCTGAATTACTTCCAGAAGAGGTACTTCCTACCTCTACAGTCACACTGGGGATAAGGGCTTCAGCCTAGGCATTTTGGGGGACACAAACATTCAGTCCTTAACACAAGCGTATATTTACATGAATGTGAAAACGGAGGCTAACGTACTACCTTAAGCAAGTTCTCTAGATGCTAACCCTATTTCAGTTGCAGCTCAAAACTAAAAATATGACTTGTGAGAAACTGCTAACTTGTTTATTTTATTTATTTATTTATTTATTTATTTATTTAAAGAGGTGGGTGGGAGTGAGGAACAGAGGGAGAGGGAGAGAGAGAATCGTAAGCAGGCTGCCCACCCAGCATGGAGCCCCACACAGGTCTCCATCTCACATCTCAGATCCTGACCTGAGGAGAACTCAGGAGTCAGATGCTTAGCCGACTGAGCTCCCCCCCACCCCCAGGCACCTTGAGAAACAGTAACTTTAAAATTTGGATACTTAGAGTTCTCTTAATTCAGTCATACTTACAATCACCTCCACAGTTTTAATTATTTTGCAAAATAGTGCTGGCCCTTCCAAAGCCATGGTTTGCATTTAATTATAGTAAAATATTTTTCACTCATACTACAGTGATTTGGAACTTGGGATAATTCTGACAGAAGTGTTTACCTTACCTTCCCTGACTCTTGTGTGCAGAGAGCAATAGCAAAAACAGAATTTTACAGAAAATAGGCACAATACATTAAATACCTCAGGCCACAAACTATTTTCAAGATCTTTCAAGTACCTGAGGAATGCTTTTTTGTAAAAATAACCAATACCATCACCTTTCTTAAAAAAGTACACTGGAGAGACAAATGAAATGCTAGGACTTGAAAAAAAAACTAAGAATAAGATATGATCCATGAACTCAAAATTGTATATACTTCACATATATAATGATAAATTCTTTAAATGTGACAATGGGAGTTTTACTGGGGCTGAGCTGAGCCACAGGGAAGAATTCCCAGAGGCTGGACTCGAGTCAGGATTTTACAGGACCTAGGTAGGCTAAAAGCAGAGGAAGGTGATTGCAACTGTTTTCATCTATTCCATAAAACAGATCTCTAAAACATTACTGGACATCACATGACTGGACCAGCATTAATTGCTAAGTGTTCTTAAAAGCAATAAAAGGGTCTATAATCCAATTATAGATTGAAATAGTCTATAACTCAATGGTTTCACTAACTCTGACTGTCTTTTGACTCGCTCAGGCCAAATTCAAGCAGTTTTACCACATATACAGTGATTTACTTATTTTTATTGAAAACACAAATATTAAAGAAAACCATTTAAATAAATTAAAAATCATTCCACATCCCCCTACACTAACACAAAGGATTTGTTTTGCATATTACCTTCCACATGCAAAAAGATTTACGAAGTCACAATCATAGAACGCATACTCTTTTCTATTGTGCTTATTTGACTTACCGTATCACAGACACAACCATGTTTTTACAGTCTTCCAAATAATTATTTTAATGGCAGTATGATACTTTATTATTTTATCAGCCCACTTTCTTCTTTGACACATAGACTATTTCCAATTTTTTTTGCTATTATAAATAATGCAGACATAAACATCCTCATGCATTTCCCTTTGTTTTGTTTTTATATTATTCTTTATGTTACAAATCTAGGAGTAGAATTTATGGGGTAGAGATATGGCCCTTTTTTGGGCTCCTTCTATGTGGTACCATATTGCATTCCTAAAAGGTTGCATCTATTTAAAATGCCACCTGAAATGAATGCATTGAACAGTCTCTTTCTTTAAAAAAAAAAAAAAAAATCAGAAGCATTAGGTAGTTTTCAACTTTCATGTTTTAAGTTAAAAAATAATTACTGTGTCTTTAAGAAAATGAAGAGTGTGGAGAGATGGTCTACCAGATCACTAAAACTTCAGCTAACTTAAGCAGTGCTTCCCAACTTTTAACAAGTTTTGGCACACACAGAAAGTAATACTGCAGGCACACTGGGGAAAGTGGACAAAGGTGTTTCTGCTCAGAAGCTCCAGCCACCCAGGCTACCTCTAGCTGCCCCAGGGGTTATGGGGACCTACATGTAGGCACATCTGTGGCCCAAAGTCCATGGGTCATGAAGCTCTAATCAGGGAGAGGTTAAGTGACTATGACTCAATTCAAGTTACAAAAAAATCTAGTTAGTGGCACAGCTGGGAAATGAATGCAAATTTCTTCTCATCAATGTATTTTCTATTACATCACAACTGTTCTACATGCCTTCTGGCTCTAAAAGTCAATTTTGTATGCAGTAATGTATCTACACTTATGAATAAAGAGGATTTTTCTAACTTGCTTGAACTAAAGACACCTAAACTAGCAATTTACATCAAGGCTGAAAATTAAAAATAGTTCTTAGCATTAGCAAATATTTAACTATTTTCTCTGCAAATGTTCAGATTTGCTATTCTTTAAAATTTAGTTTGTAAACTCTGAACAGTAATAATCTTTTGCACAGTATCTTGTATACCTCAGGCAGTCAGCAAATAAGAATAAATTATACACACTACAAAGAAAAAAAGACTTAAAATAAGTCCACATTCTAAACACATCTAACCATGGAAAAATGCTGTTTTAAAGTGTTGATTTTGTAGAGGTAGAGAAGAGTCCCTCCTTAAAGTTTCAAATTCCTTGCTAGCTAAATGGAACCTTAATATACACTAGTACATTACAGGGTCAGAAGAGACATTTCATTCCAAAGAATGGTTCTGACCTGCACCCAGTGTTGATGCTACCAGGAGAATTAATTCACTCCAAAGGTATTTCACTTTTTGCCAAGTGTCCAAAATTCCATATTACCTTGAAAAGCAGAGATTATAGGGTGTTAACCCTACTGATTCAAATGTAAATACACATAGGATTTTTCCATTAATCACTGCGTTAAGGTGAAGAGTTGGGGTTAGACATGGGAATTCACCCATTATGTGCCAGGCCACACGATAAGTAAGGGACTCCAAATCCCAAATTCTGTCTCTCTTTCTCTCTCTCTTTTTATTATTACACCCTAAAACAGTGATTACTGGGTCCACTTCTACGGATTCAATCAGACATTATACACACAAACACACCCATGGGACCGCATGGCGCTTGGAAGATTGCCCACTATTTCCCACTTATTAAGATCTGGATCATATTTCTCAATGCTCTGAAGATATGTTCCCTTCGAGTAGGAATATCCCCCAGTGACATAAATACATCCATTCATGATGACGGCACCACACTCCATCCTCCTTTCCATCATGGGAGCTATTTCTCTCCATTCATTTTGTTCAGGGTCATAGCATTCCGTGATTGTAGTCTGTCCGCCAACTAGATAGAGCTTATTTTCAAATGGAACTGAACACAATCCATATTCTATTAAAAAGAAAAAAAAGCAAAATTTTATTAGGATAACAAACAGAGATCCCTTAGGCTGGTGATGTAAGAATCCCTTACAATGCAGCATACAAAAATCGAGTCGTCTTGATATTCTGATTCCTCTACCACAATACTGAGCCTTAAAATCGATCCCCTATCACCTGATTCAGACTGCCTCTCCCTGCCATTCTCTCTCAGGTGGTCCCTCCTCTGGCTTTACAGGGTGCCAGGGAGGAAGTCCTCCTCAGACCACTACCCAGCACAGACACCTTTTATTCTACACTCTGGGTACAAGTTGTGGAGACCCCCTGACATTCTGATGTGAAGACGTCTGAGAGAACTGGTGTAGGCTCCTTCAGGTCTTAGTGGCCACCCCTACAACCAGGGGCAGGCACTCTGTAGCGTCTGCAGTGCCGGGGGCAGGACGAAGGACCTGGCTTGCCTCTCTCACACTGCTGCTCAAAAAAGACAAAACCAGATTAGTGGGGATCTAGAGTCTATGATCCTAAGAGACCAAAAGCAGCTCAAAGGCAGACAGCTGCTGTGTGGGGTCTGGATCCCGGGCTGGGAGTCTGCCTCTGGAGTTGGGAGGAGGTGGGTCAGCCTTCTGGGCTGTTTTAATTTTTCCCATATTATTTATTCCTCTCCCTCCGCTCCCTGCCACCCACAGGCAATCAAGGCACCCAGCTCTTCTGGAACCTCACTTCCTCTCCCTTCCCAGCACTGTCCCTCAGGCGACGCAGGCGAGGCAGGTGAGGCAGCTGAGGCGAGGCGTCCGAGGTACCAAATGCAAGGCTGCTGCTCTCATTCTCTGAGGGACTCGGACTCTGTGCCTCTGGCATCGCTCTGCCTCACCCTGATCCCAGCCGTGCTTCTTCCTTGTCCCCCTTTCCAGCACCACTACTAACCTGTGAGTTCATTCTCTGGGAATACCAACCATAGGATACACTTAAACACCCCTAGCTGCAGGCCGGGAGAAGGAGCAGGACTTGTCAGGGGCCCGAACATTATGGCAAATAAATGAAGACTCAGCTTGCTATTGCTGAGGGCTTCCTCCTGCCTAGAAACTTCTGCTCCCAGGACTTGGCACAGCCGCCCCCTTCTTGTAATCCAGATCTCATCTTACGGTCATATCCTCAGAGGGCCCTCCCCTAACTACCCAGCCTGACGTGGCCAGGCAGGCATCCCCACCACCTCACCCGCTTTCATGTTCTCCACAACACTTCTCACTGTCTGACGTTTCTTGGTGACTGTCCGTCTCCCCTCCGACAGTGTAGGACCTGCATCCTGCCCACTATTCCATCCCTGTTGGGGAATGGCAAGTGTCTGGAACCTTGTAAGGACTCATTAAAGTTTGTTGGATCAATGAATGAATTGGAACTTGTACCCTCTGCACCCAAATGTGCACTCCCATTATTTTGTGGGGAAAAAACAAAGCTTATAAGCCCCCCTTCAGAAAGAGGGAATGTATAATCAAAAATGTGATTTCCCCTTTAAGAAGGTAAGCACATTCTTATCAGTAAAGTTCTTGCTATCTCAGTTTCAATGGCTAAGGAAAAATCTCAGAAGATGAGTCCACATACTGTTGTTCTCAAGTATCTGACAGCGAGGAAAACAAGAATTCTCCTACCCCTGTAAAGCCCCATTTATTTTACCCGGGTTTCCAGTTATTATATATGCAGAAGTTTTGTAGAATTTGTTTTGGTACTTGTGAAACATTGTTTATGTAAATTATATGAATGATTCTATCAAATGGTTGTGAAAATTAATAATTCGGAAATTTTATCAGTTGGTGTGATTCAACAAGTTCACTAGGCTTTTCTTAAATTTCAAAGTTTAGCAAAAAATCCTCAATTTGTGGTTCTTAAGAAAAATATCTTGATCTTCCTATAGCAGGAAAAATGTTTAAAATAAGGTGATTCCTGGGGCACCTGGTTGGCTCAGTTGGAAGAGTATGCAACTCTTGATCTTAGCGTTGTGAATTCAAGCCCCATGTTCTGTATGGAGATTACTCAAATAAATAAACTTTAAAGAACAGAAAAAAAGTAAATAAAATAAGGTGTTTCCTGATAGTTTTTTTCCTGTTACCCAAATACAACATAACCTTCTGTTATTGTTGATGGAAACTTTTTCTTCCACAGGTGTAACTGCTTTTTTCCTGTTGGTCACTCTACAAAGCTACTGAGCCCAAAGGACTGTGCCTTGTTTATTGAGCTCCTAGCACTACACATCACATTCGGGAAATACTCGGCAAACCTTTGTTGGGCAAACGAAGGAATGAACAATTTCAAACTAAGCACAAGAATGGCACCATCTGTCGTGGCTCAAGAAGTTTACACATAAATATTCACTATAAACACACAACAGTCTGTATTCAGTGTTGCATGAGTGATATGAAGAAAGCCATGCAGGGGTTCACAGACAACCACAATATTTTCAGGTATTCAATATCCACTGAAATGATTTAGACTTTTTTCCTAAGATTATTCACATTGAAAAGACCTGTAAAGCTTATCTAATCTAACTTCTTTACTAAAAAGTAAGACCCAAGAGCTTAAGCCACTGTCCACGACTAGCCATGTAAATAAATGGCAGAGCCAGGAGAGAACTTTCTTCCCATTTGATGTAGCTCTCCATAGGTTTTATCCCTTTATTACTTTCTGCTTCTTCCCTGGTCTTCCCACACTCTTCCTTCCCAGCTCATCCCTTAAACAGTGCTGTTTCCCAAGACTGTGTGCATAGCTGTACTCTTAGTCCTATCCTCCCAATGCACCTCAACCATCTCCACACCCACAGCCATAGCCTCCAAGCAAAGGACACCTTGATCTCTAAATTCGGCCCCACTCTTCCTCCTGAGCTGCAGACCCGTATTTCCCAATCCTTGATGGACAGCTCTCGTGGGTGCTCCAACCAGTCCTCCACAGTTAACTATAAAACTGAGTTCCAACTCAGCTCTCAACTCTCTCATGTTGAATGCATAACATTCCTCACATCTACACGTTTTCACCTCCTACCGCTTTCAGGCTTTCAGCATATCTCATCTGGTGTATTATGACAATTTTAACAGATTTCCCTGCTGTCTTTCTCCTAATCTATTCTACAAGATTCAAGACCTTTGGTAGTTCTCCATTTTTAAACTTCTCCTGACTGTCATTGGAAGCCCTCTGGGAAATGCTCTTCAGCCGAACTCTCCCATCCAATCTCTCATTCTACCCTCTCACATCTCATCATACACATCCACTCCCGAGTACCCAAATAAACCTGGAACTTGCCTTCCTGCTTCCCACCACTGGCTCCCTTCTGCCAGAAAACACTTCTTCAGGGGCGCCTGGGTGGCTCAGTGGGTTAAAGCCTCTGCCTTCGGCTCGGGTCGTGATCCCAGGGTCCTGGGATCGAGCCCCGCGTCGGGCTCTCTGCTCAGCGGGGAGCCTGCTTCCTCCTCTCTCTCTGCCTGTCTCTCTACCTACTTGTGATCTCTATCTGTCAAATGAATAAATAAAAAAATCTTTAAAAAAAAAAAAAAAGAAAACACTTCTTCAAAAAATACCTTAATTATAGCCATTCTTTAAGGCCTAACTCATAACAACATACTCCTGGAATTCTAAGATTTCCAGATTTCCCTTAAATTAGACTCAAGCTCTTTCTACCCTCAATTTCAAGAGCACTTACTTGTATACCTGCCTTGTATTCCTGTTATGTATGTATATTTGCTACTAGATTCTGGGTTCCTGTAGCAATAGAGACAAGCCCTTAATCATCTTTGTGTCTTACAGAATAACGAGAATGGTATCTTTCCCAAGGTAAGGTCTCAATAAATATTATCTTGCATTTAATGGAATTAGAGTCCCTTGGTTTTTAACTATACAAAACTACCACCCTTAAAGGCATAGAGAAAAAAAGATAACATTTGTATTACCCTTGAAAAATAACGGTAGTCATGATTTCTTTGTAGTCTAAGCTATGTATCTGTAAGGGAGGCTCAAGACTGGCACTGTACATTCCTGGGGAGGTGCTCCCACGATGCAGAAGAAGCATACCTTGCTACAGTTCACAGGATGCAACTCCAAATGCCTTCAGGGGCTAAGGAGCTAACAGACTAGTTGAATGAAGCAGGCCAGGGGGAGGAGAAGCAAGAGCACAGTCCCCCAGGTCTATGACGGGATGAGAATCGAAGAGACTAGGGAAATGGAGCATGCAGGTGCCATTGAAAAGTGAGCAGCCACTACGTGGCTCCAGTGATCTCTGCCAGAAGGGAATGTGGTCCAAGGTTGCTACAATTTTTCCAAAGGCCAGAAATCATGACTTTTATTTGAAATCTCCTAGATTTTAAATATTGGTAGCAAGCCAGTTAAAAATATCTTAAGCACTGAAAGCCAAAAAGAACAGACCAGGCAGGGTACCAATTTGCTACCTTTGTGTCTTGCATTATGTCAGGAAAAAGTCCAATGGAAAGCAAAACTTAACAAACATTATTATATGTTCCCATTGATTTATAGTCAAATTTAGTATTTATTTCTGATTGATTTTTCAGTTGGCCATGGATTTTCATGCTTTGGCTTACATCTCATTGCCTTTCAGACTCCTGTTCAAGCAGTGAACAAGGTACATGTAGCTTAAATATGTTATAAGATGTTTGGAGGATCCCTTATATTAAATATATATTAAATTGGTAATGTAAATAATTGCCCTCTAATTTGTTAATACGACTTTTCATATATTGGATTTTCTTTGTAAAGATATCAAAGTCATGTCTAACTGATAAGATTAACAGGGGGAAGAAGCAGTTCTTAAAAACATGGCCTCCCCGCCAGATTGCCTGGATTTGAACTTCACCTCTAACAAGCCCTAGCTAGCTGATCTTGGGCAATTTATTTACTGTCTCTGTGCCCCAGTGACCTGCAAATTGAAATAGTAGTACCTAGCTCACAGGATTGCTATGAGGTTTAAACAGATACGACATAAAAAATTACTGGAATAGTTAGTGCCTGGCTCATACTAACTAAATAAATGTTAGCTATAGCTCAATTTGAGCTGGTATTATTATTTTCCATTATAACTTCATTGGTCATAACAGAAAGTGGTGGGGGGTCTGAGCTAATATATCTGGGCTACTAGGAGGGAGAAGGCAGCCTGTTCCATGATGTCTTCAGAGCCAGGACAGGCTGTGGCTGAAGTCTCTTGTTAGGCAAAGCCTGTGGCATATGGAGCTGCAGCCCAGGTGCAGAGTGCTTCCCCTGAACCGTGAGATGAAATGTTTGTTGCTGGGGTGGATCCAGCTGCACTGGTCCAGAGCAGGACAGCCTGCTCCACTCCCTTAAGGAGAGGGAGGCTGCTTAGACGCTGTAGCATGGAGTATGCCATCAGACTGCCGAACTGAACCTTGGTCCACCACTTCCAAACTGTGTGACCTTATCCTTTCTTGCCACCATTTCTAAATATGTAAAATGGGTATAAACAATACCTATTCACAGGGCTATAGACATAAATTAAGGTAATATTATGTGTAAAGTGCTTAGTCAGTACCCGACCTGTAGAAAGTGTTCAGGAAGGTTAACTGTTACTATCACTCTGGGATGGTTCAAGCTTGCGAATTTCAACCATGCTCACCAATGACTCACAGAGATAGAAGCCTTATGCTATATGGAAAATGATTCAAAGTAGTATAGTGATATAGTGATATAAATCTTTCCTAATGAAAAGTCTCAAACATACACCATAACTGTAACAGGCTATGGCTCATATTTCTCGGAGCTCTTCATAAAGAGACAAGTCAAAGAACAATGGCACAGTAGGCAGAAGGCTAGCCATTCCTTATGGGCAGACCACATGTCCCCTTCCTGATTGTTAAAGTAAGGCTAACACAGGGTTCTGCCCATCCCAGGAGTAAGTGCTTAATAGTTATCAAGACCCAGAAAGAACATGCTTTTAAAAGAAGAAACCACCTCCTGTTGAACTCAATCAACAGGCACTCCCCCCAACTGTTTGACAGACTAGTGTTTTGTTTTGTTTTTTTTGACAGTTTGGTGACTTTTTAAAATTTAAATTCAATTAGCCAACATATAGTACATCGTTAGTTTCAGATGTAGTGTTTAATAATATATCAGTTGCATGTAACATCCAGTGCTCATCACCTCACATGCCCTCCTTAATGCTCATTACCCATTTACCTCATCTCCCCACCTCCCCTCCAGCAACACTCCGTTTGTTTCCTATAGTTAAGAGTCTCTCATGGTTTTTCTCCCTCTCCAATAACTTCCCATTTAGTTTTCCCTCCCTTCCCGTGTGGTCCTCTGCGCTGTTTCTTATATTCTACATTTGAGTGAAACCATAGGCTAACTGTCTTCCTCTGATTGATTTATTTAGCTCAGCACAACACCCTCCAGTTCCAACCATGTCCATGTAAATGGTAAGTATTCATCCTTTCTGATGGCTGAGTAATATTTCATTGTGTATATATATATTCCACATCTTCTTTATCCATTCCTCTGTCAATGGACATCTAGGCTATTTCCATAGTTTGGCTATTGTGGACATTGCTGCTATAAACATTGGGGTGCAGCTGCCCCTTTGGATCACTACATTTGTATCTTCAGGGTAAATACCCAGTAGTGTGATTGCTGGGTCAGAGGGTAGCTCTATTTTCAACTTTTTGAGAAACCTCCATACTGTTTTCCAGGCCGGCTTCATCAGCTTACATTCCCACCAACAGTGTAAGACAGTTCCCCTTTCTCCTCATCTTTGCCAACATCTGTCATTTACTGACTTGTTAATTTCAACCCTCCTGACTGTCGTGAGGGGGAATCTCATTGTGGTTTTGATTTGTATTTCCCTGATGCCAAGTGATGTTCAACATTCTTTCATGTGTCTGTTGGCCATTTGTATCAGACTAGTGCTTTTTAACTGTCTACAAGAATTGTGTTTCATATAATGCATATACATGAAAGAAAGCACACAACAGAGGAATAAGAAACACAACAAAAGAACCCAGGTGAAGAAAATTTTAAAAAGAAACTACCATTTTTAACCACCCAGGCTTAAAATGTGTCTCATAAAGACATCAGGGAAAGTATTTGTAGATGTGATCTAATCAGAATAGCCTGTGATTACTGTTAGATGGACATATGAATATTTTGAGCCTTCTAATTACACCCATGGGTAGTCTGCTCTAAGTCTAGCATTTTCTTTTTCCAGGACATTTTTAGCTGTCCCTCATAGTCTAAACTGTATTACAACATGTGCTCTCTGCAACAGTATTTAATTACCTGGATGTGGACTGGAGGTGATGAGGCTCCACTCATTGATATCTGAGTTGTAGCTCTGGACCTTGTCGTAGGTGCAGCTCCCTCTGTAGCCACAGTGGCCGCCAATGACATAGATAACTTCGTGTAAGACGCAGGCAGTCGCGTTTCCCACGCCTGTGTGTTAATCAAAATCATGTCTTCAGATGGATCTATCGTTGTGTTTCATGATGAATATTTGGGCTAAATTCATTATTGTTTCTCTTGTTACTGACAGTAGATGTCAGGCCCTGTGCTAGGTGCTATGAGAGATGGAAGAATGAATACAAAAGGTTCCTTTCACTCTTCTAAAAGAGGGTGAGACACTTACCCAAATATTTAGAGCACAGGGTACAGAACCACTGTGAATGTTCAGAGCCAGGAGACACTGCTTTGAGCAAGGAAATGATGGCTGGAGGTGGCAGAATTTGACCTGGGTCCCAGCAGGTAGGACTTTGGCAGGTAGAGGTGAGAGAAAGCCATCCGACGCAGAGGAAAAGGCAAGTGCAAAGACCCAGTGGGCAACGTCGAGTATCCCCATTTGATGCCAGCACGTGCAAGGGCAGGTGGCCCAGCTGGAGTTGTCAGATGGGAATTGAAGCTGACACAGTAAGTTGGAAGCCATGCCACAAAGGGTCCTGACCCCCAACTATGAAATGAAGACTTCATTCAGCAAGACTTTAAAGATTTTTAAACAGAGGAAGAGAGAGACTACAGAAGCAGAAGGACAAAAAGAGTCAGACATCCAGATATTGGCCCAGGTAGGAAGTATTGAGGGCCCAATTTAGAAGGGGTTTTGGGTGTGGAGGGAAGGGCATGGAGGTAGGAGAGACAGATAAACACATAAGCCTTGATGCCTGACTATGTCAGAAACAAGCAAAACTGATGATGAGGTCCTAAGTTCGGGAAATTGGGAAATGCTGATGCTCTAGGAAAATGGGGAGGAAGGAATGAGTTCGGCAGAAAAAGAAGCTCCGAGGAAGTAAGATGAGGCTCATTTTGGTCGAACACGTCAGTTTAGTCTTTCAACCAACAGTTGTTTACCACTGACACATGCAGGATGCAGTTTAATCTCCTTGTGCGTTTCTACTCCAGCATAAATGTGAGTTTATACGCAGGGTAGTTATGATGAGGGAGAAAAAAGAAGTCAGGAGCTCCTAAACAGCCAAGTATTTATTTCTTCTCTGTACATCCCTAAACCAAAAAAGGAAATGAATTTGAAATTTGACTCTACACAATTTAAGTTCTGATTACCAGAGGAAGCTGATCGTTCACGTCATGACTACAAAAGGAAACAAACTGGGAAAAGTAATGTTACCCTTGCAACAGAAAAATGAGAAACTTAGAGTTCAAAACCAGCACTGTCCAAAGCTGGATAGAACGGATACAGGATTACCCTTCCCAAGGATGATCAGATATAACCAGGAATCAGACTTCAAGGTTAAAGTGTAACTAAAACTTTGGGATTTCAGACCCAGCTGGGGTGGGGGGGGGGGGTGGGGGGGGTGGCACGGGAGGTACTTTGGTGTATGAGGGTCTCCCATTCCACTCAAGGTGAAGGCAAGAACACACAAGGCTTTCTTTAACAGTGAACCCACCACGGAAGCATTTCTTTTCAGCAGGCATGTTTCAAATATGATGTTTAAAGATCACAATAAAGTAACCAACTTTCCTCCTCATGGAAATATGCTCTGAACTATGAAACCATGGCAACCGGTACCTGTCATCAAGAAAGAGAGGTAGAAATGTATCCAGGTTGACAACAGCCGCTACAGTATTTGAACCTTCCTTGTTTCTTTAGTAGGAAAGGAGTCAGGAGGACACTGAGGACCATCCTGGGGAGGAGACCAGGAATGGGCAGTTAAGCTCAGGCAGAGCCCAAAACAAGAGTGGCAACAGCAGGGGGGCTCTAACCTCCCTTGTCCCCCTCTACCAACCACTACTGAACCTTCATGCGTGCAGGAGAGCGGACATGATTTCCTATGAAAGATAATTTTGCTCTGTCAACGTTGACGTGTTTTTTTTAATAAGGGCCTTCATTATGACAATAATGAACAACAAATAGTGACAATAATACCTACAACAACTCCTGACACTGAGTGCTTCCCTTGCTCCAGACCCCGTTCTACACACCTTACATGCATAAATTCACTTAATCCTCTCAAAGCCCTGAGCTTCATAATGTTGTCTCTCCCACTGTACAGACAATAAAACCGGGGCACGGGGAGATGAAACAATTTGCCTGAGCACTCCAACAAGGAAATGGAAAGTCAGGATTTGGACTCAAGCAGTTTGGCTTCAGGAGCAATGTGCCTGATCACAAGACCGTTCTGCCTCTCTGGCTTCCTGCCTGTCCCAACGATCACACCAGGTCAGACTCCCAGACCAGGTCAGATTCCCACACCCTCAGTAGTATTAAAACAGAAACAGAAAGGCCTGGGAAGAAACATTTGGAATAAAATGACACAAATTTAGAAACAACCTACCAGTTGTTTTTGTGCAACTCCCCAGCACAAATGAATAAATGTAATTAAGTAAGATTCCAGTTTAACTTTTTTGCCAGTGGGAGGGAAGGAGAGCAAGGCTAATCGAGTACTGAACACAGCAGAAAATAGAGTGTTTATCAGACAGACATTGAAACCCAATAGTGTGCCTGGCTGTGTGGACCACAGGAGGGAGGGGATGGGATCTGCCCCTATCTTTCACCTTAGGAAGAAAGACTTGAATCACAAAAAGCAGGGGCTATCTATCTCTACTTTTTGAGAGAATGTAATTTGTTACACTCTACAGGGACCGAACCTTTCAAGGTTTTAATGAAAGACCTTTTAAAAGAGAGAGATGATCAGATAATGGGAGGGAAAAGACTGAATATTTAAAAGCAGAACTTTTAAATATAAAAATATAAAGGGTTCAATTTCAAGAGCATAAATAAATAAATAAGAACTAATAAAACCACCCAACTTTCTCTTTTCATTTAGCCTTTGACTTAAATATAAATTCTTAGGACCTGAAGCAAGATCTAAACTTGAAACAGGCTGTAGAGTAAGTGGGATGAATTATACTGTTTTCTTATATAAATGATATTTTTCTAGTCTGAGGAACATTCTCTAATCACATAACCTCAGACAAGTTGGGGACTGCTCTACTGTGCTTCTACTTGGAACATTCTGTCCACTATTATTTGTATAATCTATTATAGTTCCTGGATAGCATTCCAAAGTGATGCATTCTTTTTAAAGTTCTCTGCAGGATAATTTAGACCACTGGCCTAACCTCAAACATCCAGAAAATTAGAGAGTAAATATAATCCGGACTTACCTTTAATCATGTTTGCAATAGGAATCCATTTCTCTTTTAATGGATCATAGAACTCGGCCTCTTCTGCAGGAGCCCCTTTCCTGTAACCGCCTAAAGCGTAGACGCAGCCACCCAAGGTGACGGCACAGTGGTAGTACCTGGCATTGAGCATGGGCAAACCTTCTGTCCATTCATCACTTTCACTGTTATAGATCCACACTGTGTCAAGAGCTTCTATGTTATCCGTTCTATAACCCCCAGTTACATAAATGTTGGGTCCCAAACATGTAACACCATAGCTCTCCCTAGTATAGTCTGGTATTTCCGCTCCCTGAATCCAAACATTTGTCAGAGGATCCCATATGTGAACCTCTGATAAAGGATGCCAGTAATAACCTCCAATGATGTACATTGTGGCTGTGGACCTCTGGGAAATCTCTTTATGCAGGGGATTCAGAGCATTGTATATTAGAGATCGTATCTTATTTTCAGTTAGTAGGCAGCTTCTTTGAAGACCTAAAGCTGTTTTTAAATACACTGGATCTATATCTATGTTTACATAGCTTAGTAAGTTATACAGGCATTCAATTCGATTTTCCACATCATGAGCAGTCCACTTAATAACAGGCTCTATGATAGCTTCTTCTTTCCAAACACTGAGATTCTTTCTGGACAATATAAAGAGAAACTTTTCAAGGCTGATTTCCAGAAATTCTTCTTGCTGCCACACTTCCTTAAACCTTGAACAGAGAATTCTTCGAGATTCCTTCTCTAGTTCTGGACACATGTGAAATTCTGCAAAGGAGTGCATTCCAATACAATTATCAATATCCAAGTGCCTTACCAAAAACTGCTCACAAGCTTTCTTTACCGAAAGGAACTGTAGCAGATCTGCTGCTTCAAGGAGGCTTTGAACGTTTCTTTTAGTTATTTCAATCTGGGAAGTGTATGCATAATTCACAAGGCCTTCCAAAACATCATGGTGGATGCCAGAGATTTTTATTTTATTTTTAAATTTTTCTTTCATATCAGCTGTGAACATTGCCTTAAAATAATTGCTGCAAGCAGCTAAAACAGCTCGGTGACAATGGAAGATTATGCCTGAAGGACACTGAAGGGTAATATCAGTAAATAATCCATCCAAGTAGAATGTTCTGAATGCATCCAGAAAATCGACTGGATGCGCTGTATCCTTGAAAAGGTAAATATAATCTTCTTGTCCTTTTAGAGCCATGGCTGCAATAAACATGAAATAAACGGGTTTTCAATTTTGCAGATTACGGCAAATAATCAATGCCAAGGACGCCAATCCTTGCGATGATTGATTAGCATCGCACATACTCCAAACCTAGACTAAGTTCAGCATTCTAAGTAAGAAACGCAAAATGTGGATAGACTATTTCATAGTTTATGTGATGGCCAATTTAAATTCGGGGTAGCTTGGAGCCTGAAACGAGGCCCCCAGGGTTTTCAGTAATCTTTTAAATTAGAAATATTGATTTGCTACCCCATTCGCCCAGTCTCCGCAATCGGACCCGAGCTGGCTGTCCGAGAGGACCCCGCTTGGCAAACCAACTGTCCGAGGGGTTGCCCCACTAGAGACCGGACTTTGGCCGTCTCGGCTCGGCCCCAATGCAACCTTTTTTCACTAGCTCCATCTCCCTTGCAAGTCGCATCGAGCTGCCAAGAAAGAGAGGATCGAAATAGAAATGGAAAGGAAGAAATCTCGGAAAAGGGAAACCCTGTACCTTTCTGCTTGAGAAAGGAGAGAAAAGAAAGCGGCCGAGCCGCGGCCCCTCCACGGCCCCTCCATCCCCGCGCCCCCTCCCCCGCCGCAGCCGCAGGGGTTTCCGCGCGCCCCGAGCCTGGGCCCCGGGCCCGCGTTCCCGCCGGGAGACCGCCCCGCCCCGGGCCTGGCGCGGGGACTCGACTCGAGGGCGCCGCGCGCAGCCGGCCGGGCCGGGTGCCCGCGTCCCTCTGCCCCGGGACGCCGCACAGGTGTGGGGAGGGCACAGCGGGCGGCCCCGCACTCGGCCCTGCCCAGCGCCCGCGCGGCCATTGTCTCCGCGCCTCTGCGGCCGGCGGGCTCGGGAGGCGGCGCGGCCTCGTTCTCCCGCGCCCGGCCCCGCCGGCTCCCTTACGGCTGGCCCCGGGCGGCGGGGCCGCGGGACACCTACCTCCGGCGGCGGCTCCGGGACGCGGTGCTGGCCCACGGGCTAGCGGCGAGCGAGGGCGGGGGCGCCTCCGGACCCTCTGACCATCTTTGGAAGAGGCGCGGCGGAGGGTGCCTGCTAGTGCAGCTCCAGCCCACAAGCGGCTCCTATTTTGGTGCCCCGGCTGCTCCCCGCCTCCAACCGAACAGCCCCCCGCGCGGCCTGGGCGCGGGGCCACTCGCGGGAACTCCCGGGTGGCGGGACCGCGCTAGGAGCAGGGGTGGGGCGGCGGGGGGCGGGGGGCGGGCACGCGGCTGCGGCCCCTTCCCTGCCGTTCCTCCCTGCAGCAGGTGGGAAGGCTGCCCTGAGGAGAGGGCTTGCGCGACTAGCTTTCCCCTCTCTCCTTGGGTCTGAGTCTTCCACACAGCACACACCCCCGAGCGTTCTCTGTCTAGACCAACTCAGTAAGTCCTGAATTAAGACCACATATGGGGGCTGAGGGGGGGCTGTATCCCTTCCCCCTTCCTTCTGTGCTCTCACCAGCCCAGGCCCTAGAGGGAGAGATGGAGAGGACAGTGTGGAGAGAACGCAGCAAACCTGGAAGGTCTGGGGTGGAAGATGCCTTCAGAATGCCAGAAGTAGCTGCCGCTTTTCCACGAACCCTATCCCGCTCGCCAGCAGAGCACGCAGGAGCGAGCCCCTGAGGCTGATTTGCACACTGACCTGGAAGCTTTCAGAAAAACGGAGAGCAGCTAGGGGGAAGGATTCAGATTAAGGTATTTAGAGCAGAGTAGCTGGAAGAAGCAGCCTCCGGTCCTTTCTTCCTGGTGACAGCAGGTCCCGTCAAAGATGTCCATGTGCTACACCTGAACGTTCATTTTCTTCCAGCAAAAGCCAGTTTCAAATCTTGTCATTTATCATTCATCCATTCATTTGCAAGTTTTTATTGAGGGTCTGATAGGGGTAGGCATTGGTACCTAGAGATCTTATGGAGCTTACAGTCCAGCCACGTCAGGGGAGGAAAGAGACCAGGATGAGATGAACACCAGAGGCCCAGTGTGTTTCAGAGTATGGTCTGAGAGGGCAATGGCCAAACTATATGTGAACACAGAACTCTGAACCACAGAAGAACCCCCGGAAGCCACACCGTAACTTCAGCAGCCAGCCCAGAACAGTCAGGACATCAGGGACTGCCAACTTCCCTGTTTTTGCGGGACTTCCAATTCAGGACCCATCAGGGAAAGCCTGTGTGTTCCGCAAACCAGTCACATAAAATCCCCCTTATTTTTAGTAGCCTGCCTCCAGCTTTCCCAGGCCAACAACTTCCAATCAGAACATACCTGAAACCTTCCCCTTTTTTCAGTTTTATAAAGTTTTCCCAATCCCCTGTCTGCCTTTGAGCCTCTGCCAAAGGCAAGTGATGGTGGCTGACTCTGTTACTATTGCAAGAGCTGAATAAATAGTGTCCACTTGTTCTCATTTGGGTGGTTTTAGTTTCATTCTACAAGTCAATCTCAATCGAATTATGTGGGATGCTAAGGATGCAGCACCCCACAAACACCACCACACCCAGACTTCCCTGGGGCAGCGCCCTAGGAGTCTGTATTCTATTCAAGGACATCAGGTGATTCTTTTGCACAATTCGAAGAATGAATGTTGGACCCAAAATGGAAGAAAAACAAAAGGTTCAGTATCTCAACATCTGATAAACTGTTTGGTAGAGAAGAAAAGTATGTGAGATTTTGTTTCAGGGTTACAGTTCATCTCTGCCACTTTTGTAACATATAGCCTTAAGCAAGTCACTAAATTTCTCTGATCCTTACTTTTCTGATACGTAAAACAGAAAATACTACTATTTGCTCAACTTAACATAAGGTTATCAGAAAGACAAAATAAAATTACAAATGTGAGAGCGTGTTGGATGTGGCATTTAAATGTTATGTATGAAAGCTATTATAATAAGGGGATATTTACACTTAATTCTCCATCACAACCTCAATTTGGAAATTAGTATTTTAAAACATGTCTTCAAAAAATTATAAATTTTGTAGTTAGTTGTGATTATAGACAGCTTGTCCTTCATGACTGATAATGATGTTATTGTTGGGGCTATCATCCAAGGCTGTGATTGTGACTGATTAAAGATGGGGCATTCTTTCCATGTTTGTCACTGAAGTGTCACAGATGGCTGTTTGTGGCTACGGTGCCAAGTTTGATGCAAAGAAAATATTATAGACTCTAACTAAGAGCAGGGGCTTCTAGAATCAAGATGGCATGTAATAAGTTATTACTAAATAATAGAATTCACTAGAGTGTCATTGGCGCAGTTTTGTTTTTTTTTCCCAGATTGCTGTATAAGTCAATTAAAACTTTTGTTTCTGGGGCACCTGGATGGCTCAGTCAGTTAAACAGCTGCCTTCAGCTCAGGTCATGATCTCAGGGTCCTGGCATTGGGTGCCCTGCTCAGTGGGGAGTCTGCTTCTCCCTCCACCTGCCCCTCCCACTGTTTGTGCTCTCTCTTTTTCTCTCAAATAAATAAATAAAATCTTAAAAAAAAGAGAAACAAAACCTTTTGCTTCCATTGCCTGATGTTCCCTGGTTGTGAATTATTACTTAAAAGTGTATATGTTACACATCAATTATATCTCAACTTTTTAAAAGGAAAAAAAAAAGTGTCTATAAATATATATTAGACTGTCTCAACTTGCCAAGGGAAGAGAAAGGCCTGTAGGGGGCTGCCAGAGCAGTTCCTCTTTACCACATGCTTTGTCAAAGAGATCACTGCAAATGCTAATAGATTTGATGCACTCGGAAACATATAATTAGCATTCATAAGTTAAATAAAGTAATGACACTGTTCAAGAAAACAAATGTGCCATCTGTGAATTCAAGTCTTGAGGAAATAAAGAGCCACCGTGGAGATGAGCTATAAACGACTCTTGGCTGATATTGAGCTTGGCATGGAGTTAGATGCCTTTTGACATCACACTTCGCTTTTCAAAAGACTCTTAGTTTCTAAAAATAACAATTTTATTTACTGTTTTAACCGTATTAGTACATCTTTCCACTAAGTATTGCTATGTCATCAAATGTTTGATATGTTGATTGTGATGTCATTAGCAATGTGTGTGAATGACAGATATATATAGGAACTTTTGTATATTTCATTTACATACTGGATTAAATAAGTTGCTGCTAAGTATAAAATAGTACGGATATTTATAAGGCCACCACATACAGCTGTGTAAGTTGTGCACTGCCCAATTCCAGCTCGTTCCCCTCAAGTAGAGTACAATATGAACACTGTCCTTAGGAGTTGTATAGTACACAACTAGCACAGACGTATTATAGCCACTTTGGAGCTGATAACATCTGGCAAAGCTTGTTTGGTACGCTTTTTAGAAAATAAGAAAGTTAACAGTCTAATGACTGGGTAACAAATACTTTTGTAAGTAAGAAGTTTTAAAATTCCTTGTTTTTAGCAAAAGTAAAAGAGCATTTTTGACAAGTAACTTGGAAAGAATCCACAAAATGAATGGTATTGCTATAATAAAATTCCTTTCATTCCCATCTACTTGTCTATGTGAACACGTTTCTTCATGGATTTTATCTACAGAAATGAAAAACAGGAATATCATTGACCTAAACTCTGTCTCATTCCAACAGTAAGCAATACTTAGCCAAAAACGTATGGCTTAAGTGAAAAGAAAATAGCCCAATTCATCAGACTGAAATAATTTTTGAAATTTTTACTTTTAATTTAGACATGTTTATGTTGTTTGATCAATTATAGTAATTGTAATGTTGATTAGCCTAGAATTCTTTTTACTACTTAAGAATCAAAGACATCAGGGACGCCTGGGTGGCTCAGTTGGTTAAGCAGCTGCCTTCGGCTCAGCTCATGATCCCAGCGTCCTGGGATCGAGTCCCGCATCGGGCTCCTTACTCGGCAGGGAGCCTGCTTCTCCCTCTGCCTCTGCCTGCCACTCTGTCTGCCTGTGCTTGCTCTCTCTCTCTATCTCTGACAAATAAATAAACAGAATCTTAAAAAAAAAAAAAAAAAGAATCAAAGACATCAAATAGTTTAAATTTTAATTTATGTACATTTTCGTAGCAGACAAATTTAAAGAGGTGATTAACAAAACATATAAAAGTATACAGACAATCCTTTCTTTGAATGGTTCCAACATGCACGAATTTCAGTTACTGTGGTTTAGTTAACACCAATCCCCTAAACTGGGTTCAAATTTCAATTACTATGGTATATTAACTGTAATTGTACAAAATACAAATTTCGCCCCTAGCTCTTCAATCCATGAATCACTACATAAATAAAGATGAATGTCATGGTCAGTAACTAAACATGTTTCTTCTCTCAAAATCACTGGTGATTGGTCACTGCATGTCTGTTATTCAGTTCACATGCGGACAGCAAAGCTTATAGTTGTCTTATCTCCTTGTCTGCCTGTGAGAAATAGATGTAATATTTTACAAAAATAGATCTTTGAAAGAGGACATTGGCCAACAAAAATGAAAGCACAGCAAAGAATTGAGGGATCATGCCACAAGTGAAATTTGAATCGAATATAATGAAATTCTAGAAGAAACAACTGACCGTGGGAACGTTGGCAGTGCCACCACTCGAGAGAGTCGGGCCATGCAGTCAGTGGAAATTGCTGCAGGCCAACTTAGTGACTTCAGTGAGGAAACAGGCTGTTGACAAAAAAGAATGAAGATGCCCCAGAAGAAGTGATGTTAGCAAAAAACTTCATATTAAAAGAACTCATGGAGATTCTTCACAACATTGAAAATGCAAAGGATAAAATGTTGGAAGTGGATCCAAACTTAGAAAAAAGTATGACAATTCACTAGGGCATAGATTCTGGTCTCTCTGTATTGTTAAGTAGTATGACAAAATGAAGGCAAGAACTGTTCAAACTACTCAGTAAAAATTTTTTACAAAGAAATACTTTCATCCTCAGTGTTTCTAACTGCAGTGTACTAAGTAAATACTGATCTTGCTATGTTTTTCCTTTTCCTTATTTGTTTTGTAACTAATTTGTAACGAATAGTAAGACAGTTTTTAACGTTCCTGCAAAAAAGTGTAAAGGTCACAAGACAATTAAAATGTTTCCCACTTAAAAAAAAATATATGTTTCCCACTAATTATTAACATTACTTTTTGCACAGTGATCTTGTGTGGTCATTTTTATGCTCCTGCACTACTGTGTATAATGAGGACTGCCTGTATTTTCAGTAAGACAACATTTTCTGGGAGAAGTGGAACAGAAATATAGGCTCAAGAAGAAAAAAGAATGAGCTTAAAAATTTTCCAGTGTTGAATAAAAGGCACAACATAGGAAATGTAGTTGATGGTATTGTAATAGGTTGCCAGGTGACAGACGGTAGCTACATTTGTGGTGAGCATAGCATAATGTATAAGATTGTATAAACAATCAACAATGACTATGTTGTATGCCCGAAACTAATGCAACATTGTATGCCAATTATACTTCAATAAAAAAGGAAAAAAATTCACACTGTTAAAGAACAATTTATTTAGGTCTTTTTTATAAACAATTTATTTTTTAAGATTTTTATTTATTTATTTGACAGAGATTACAAGTAGGCAGAGGGGCAGGTAGAGAGAGAGGGTGGGGAAGCAGGCTCCCTGCTGAGCAGAGAGCCCAATGCGGGGCTCGATCCCAGGTCCCTGAGATCATAACCTGAGCTGAAGGCAGAGGCTTAACCCACTGAGCCACCCAGGCACCCCCATTTAGGTCTTTTTTTAATGATATTAAGTAATTTCTATACCCATCATGGGACTCAAACCCACAACCCCACGATAAAGACTTGCATACTCCACTGACCAAGACAGCCAGGTACCCCCTGTTTATGTATTTTTAAATGAATGATGGCAGGTTTCAAATTACTACAGATAGGTTTTATTAAATAGACTTAAAAGTTATTTAAACTCCTATTTAAAATGTCATCCCTGGATTGCCACACTTGCTCAGTCAGTGGAGGGCATAACTTGATCTCAGGGCTGTGGATTCGAGCCCCATGTTCAGTGTTGAGATTACTTAAAAATAAAATCTTTAGCACCTGGGTGGCTCAGTGGGTTAAAGCCTCTGCCTTCAGCTCAGGCCATGATCCCAGGATGCTGGGATCGAGTCCTGCATCAGGCTCTCTGCTCAGCAGGGAGCCTGCTTCCCCCTCTCTCTCTGCCTGCCTCTCTGCCTACCTGTGATCTCTGTCAAATAAATAAATAAAATCTTTTTAAAAAATCTTTAAAACAAAGTCCTACTTTATAATATAATATATTAGAAATCACAACCTGGGTGGGGGGCGCCTGGGTGGCTCAGTCAGTTGAGTGTCCAAATCTTGATTTTGGTTCAGGTCATGATCTTGGGGTCATGGGATGGAGCCCTGGGTCAGTCTCCATGCTCAGTGTGGAGTCTGCTTGAGATTCTCTCCCTCTGCCCTTCCCCCTACTCATTCTCTCTCTCTCTCTAGCTTTCCAAAAATAAATAAGTAAAATCTTTTTTTTTTTTTTTTAATCTTATTTATTTATTTGTCAGAGTGAGCAAAGGCAGACAGAGTGGCAGGCAGAGGCAGATGGAGAAGCAGGCTCCCGCTGAGCAAGGAGCCCGATGTGGGACTCGATCCCAGGACGCTGGGATCATGAACTGAGCCGAAGGCAGCGGCTTAACCAACTGAGCCACCCAGGAGTCCCATAAATAAGTAAAATCTTTAAGAAAAAAGAAATCACAGGCTTAGCAAATGTTGAAACTTATATTGAAGAGTCTTCAATATCAGTCTGAAGACGTGGAAGTGAGTATGTAATTTTTCAGTTGTTTGGGAGCACTTGTTCAAAAAACTTATGAAAGCCTCAAAACAGGAACTAGTCTGCTTTGGGGGGGAGGGTCACTTAAAAGATAGCAGTTTATTGAGAATATGTTTTTGGTGCCACAGTTAAAGCTAAATTCCAGATAAAATTAACAGAAGACAGAGTATAATAAACTAGAAACTTTTTCAATTACAAGCAACAGAAACCCAATTCTTATGAACAGAAAAAAAAAAGTAAGAGTATTGGTTCAAATAAACCAAGACAAACAGATACTTTAAAATAAATCAGAGATTAGAGCTCTTTAATGACTCTGTGTCTCATTTAGGAAAAGCCAAATTACTTATAATGGCTTCCTGGACCCCCACACCAGCTGGGCTTTCTGCTCTCACTAGGAGCAGCACTGCTTCTGTCCTCACTAACGGCTCTTCCTTTTGCTACAACTGCTTTTTGCAGCTACTGCTTTGTGACCCCCTCACTCCTCCCCATCAGGTTTTTACTCAAGGATCAACTTCTCAGTGAGGCCTTCTCCTACGAACCCATTTAAAATTGACTCCCTGCCCTGCCAACTATTTTCTATCCCTCTTACTGGCTTTATTTTAACCCATATTTCTTATTACCATCTAGAAAATTATATATGTTTGCTTATTTATCAGATTATTGTATCATTTCTCCCACTAGAATGTAAGCTCCATGAAAGCACCGATTTTTGTCTGTTCATAGTTGTTATCGCTAATTCAATTCTGTATTTTTAGAACAATGTCTGCATTTAACAGGTGCTCAATAAATATTTGTTATATAAATGGAAACGTGAATGTATTAACAGGAAGACTTCTGGAATTTTGTTAAAAAACATGCTCAAGGTCCATAGTTCTCTAGGAAATGACGTAAGTGACTTAATCCACAGTAGGATGGATTAGCATATGGTCTAAAAGGTTTGACTTTTTAAAATTTTCAAAATCAAAGCATCTGGTTTATCCCTTCATTTTTTAAAAAGATTTTATTCATTCATTTGACAGAGAGAGAGAGACAGCGAGAGGGGGAACACAAGCAAGGGGAGTGGGAGAGGGAGAAGCAGGCTTCCTACTGAGCAGGCAGCGTGATATGGCTCCATCCCAGGACCCTGGGATCATGACCTGAGCCGAAGACGGACACTCAATGACTGAGCCACCCAGGTGCCCCTATCCCTTCATTGTAATTCTCTTATGGGGTCTTTGTCACTTCTCACTTGGCTTACAGGAAGACTTTCCTGTGTTATCTCTTCCCTTTCCTCCCAAGCTGTACATAACCTTTCAATGTCCCCAAACACCACTTCCTGCACATCACTTCCATTAGCTTACTCCTGAGAGCTTTGCAGAAAAAATTCAAACTCCAGTGGTTAGCTTTCAAACCTGTCCATAAATTGGCCAAATCCCATTTACAAAACTGATTCCACTACACCCCAGTTTAAACCCTTGACTTCATAACCTCATCACAGTCTCATGAGTATGCTGTGCTCACTCCCATCTTGGTTCAAATTATTCCCTTCATCTGGGAAGCTCTATCCTTTCCATCTCTCCAAATCCTTTCCATTTTTTAAAAAGTAATCTCCATGCCCAGCATGGGTTTGAACACATGACCCCGAGATCCAGAGCTGTATGCTCTACTGATGCAGCCAGCCAAGTGACCTTACTTTCCATTTTTTAAGGTGTTCATCACAGTCAACCGCTTTCGTAAAGCTTCTCTTGTATCACAATTAATCAATTGATGCAGAGCAAAACACTGCACTATATGGTCAATCAGTCCTTTCTTGGCCTAAGTACTTTTAGCTTACGCTAATTACTAAGATGCCTCATGAAGCATACTTTGGTATTGTGAATTACGAAAGTACGTGTGCCACCCCTTCAGTCAAATTATAACTTCTTAGAAGGATGTCTTTCCTTGGAAGAGACAGTTCTATACTTCCAGAGATTTTTGTTTTGTTTGCACACAGTAGGTGGCAAAAAAATATTTGTTGAATGATTTTTAGCCTCCAAGTAGGTGGCAAAAAAAATATTTGTTGAATGATTTTTAGCCTCCAAAATTGCACAAAAGGATTTTCTAGATTTAAGTGTGAGAAGGGCTAAGTTGTTAATAGATCCATGAAAGAATGTTAATTCATACTGAACTGACGATAATAAAGTATCTTTTGGACCAACTTGTGAAAAGAGTTGTGATTTTTCTATGTAACTTAATCCAGGAAATGACTAAATAGCAGGAAAAAATGTGAATGAGGAGCACCCAAGTGGCTCAGTCAGTTAAGCATCAGACTCTTGATTTTGGCTCAGGTGATGATCTCCGTGTCGTGAGACAGACCCCCGCAATGGGCTCTGTGCTCATTCGGGAGTCTGGGCTCTCTCTCTCTCTGCCCCACTGCCTAAGCTCGTGCTCTCTCTCAAAATAAATAAATCTTTTTAAAAAATGTGAATGAGGAAGATTTCCATTTTGCAGTGGCTATAAAAATCTTATGAGGTAAACAATATTTGGTTTAATTGTAAATAAATATGTACTAGTTGTTTAGATACACAAATGACATTTTATTATTTAAATACATGACAAACTAATTTTTTTTACTCAGTCATGTTTTCCATAAACAATGGGACTTTCTAAGAATTTCTGTGTTAGGAAACATCTATGTTAATATTTTGTTTCTATTTGAACAGTCATCATACAGACATTAGTTTGTATGACATAAACAAGGATAGATATAGCTTTTGGCCTAGATTATTCCATGAGCCCTTATAGAGAACATCAAAAAATCTGTGTACAACAGAACTATCACATTGTCCACCTAAGAAAGAAATCAAATAGGGTACACAATATGGTAATGTATTAGTCAAGGAATTTAATCAATTATAGTTTATACATTTCTTACAGTTAGTCTCATCTGAAGACGTGTTGTTTGGTTATTACATCAGTAGAGGACTCTTCTCATCTTCTGTAAAAGAGCATATCTGATTATAGGGGTGGGGAAGTGGCTATAATTCTAGTCCCACTCACACTATTAACAGAGCTACTCCACCCCATTTGGTGCCTGCCTGCAGTTGCCCTACTGACACATCAGTTATCCCTTGAAGGAGCTTATGAGACTGCAAAAAAAAAAAAAAAAAAAAAAGTCTTTTCTAACTCTCTTTCAGGGCTAGTATAAACCAGGAGCTAAAAAAGTGAAATGCTATAAAAGCAAATCAATACATGGGCATATCAGGGGCACCTGGGTGGCTCAGTCAGTTAAGCATCTGAAATTGGTTTCTGCTCAGGTCACGATCTCGGGGTCCTGGGATGGAGCCCCACCCACATCAGGCTCTGCTCACCAGGGAGTCTGCTTCTCCCTCTCCCTCTGCCCCTCCCTGCATTCATACTCTCTTTCTGTGTATCTCTCTCTCAAATAAAGTCTTTAAAAAAAAGGCAAAAGAAAAAAAAAGATGGCTAGATAGGATGTATAGATTTTTGTTTTGTGAAAAAACAAGCAGAGTTAAATGTTAATGGTAAAATTTAAATAATAGGCACATATGTGTTCACTATAAAATTAAAAGGTTAATAAAGGAATATTACAAAAAACTCTGTGTCCCTGAATTTCACAAGTTACATGAAGTGAAGTCCTTGAGAGACACTGGTGGTTTTAAAGTATATCCAACATTCTTTAACTCCCTCTTCAAGAGTGGACTCTAATTCCCCTCCATTTGAGTGTGGGCTTAACTTAGTGTTCTGTTTTAATAAATAGAATATGGCAGAACTGATGGTGTTTGGCACCTGAGACTAGGTCACAAAAGGCACTGTGGTTTCCTCTCTGCCCTATCTCTTGGATCACTCACTTGGCAGGAAACCAAGTCTTTTGGGACACTCAAGCAGTTCTTTGGAAAGACCCAAGTGGCTGGAAATTGAAGCCTCTTGCCAACAACCAGCAATGAATTGAGACTTCCTGATAACAAGCCGTGAGGAACTGCAGCCTCCTGCCAGAAACCATGTGAGCAAGCCACCTTGCAAGCAAAGCCTCCAGCCTTAATGGAACTTTCATGGCTACAAGCCTAGCTGACATCTTTTTTTTTTTTTTTTAAGATTTTATTTATTTATCCAAAAGAGCGGGACAGCGAGAAAGGGAACACAAGCAGGGGCAGTGGGAGAGGGAGAAGCAGCCTTCCCACTGAGCAGGGAGCCCAATGCGATCTCGATCCCAGGACTGTGGGATCATGACCCGAGTGGAAGGAAGACGATTAACGACTGAGCCACGCGGGCAGCCCCCTAGCTGACATCTTGACCCAATAAAGATCCTGAACAACCCAGTAAAGTGCTCCTGAATTCCTCATCCACAGAAACTGTGAGATACTGCTTAGCTTTAAGCTGTTAAATTCCGAGGTAATTTGCTATGCAGCAATAGATAAATAGAGCCAACATACGACCAAAGTTTACTCAAGAAAAATTATACAACATGAATAGTCCTATATCTATTGAGGAAATTGAATTAGTAGCTAAAATTCTGCCAACAAAGAAAACTCCAGGCCTGGATGGCTTCACTGTTGAATTGTATCAACATTTAAGAAAGAAAGAATGCCAGTTATTAGATTAATTGTTTTTCTTTTCAATGTCATTTTTTCCTCTGACTGCTTTTTCCATCTTTGGTTATCAGTGGTTTAACAGTGATGTGATTCTACGTGTTTTTTCCTTTTTATTTATCCTGTTTGGGGTTTGTAAAGACTCTTGAATTTATTTTGCTGTTGTACATCAATGTTGTAAAGTTCTCTGTTATTATCTTTTAAAACACTGCATGTTTAATTTTTTTCCTCCTCTCCTATGTTTCCATGTTAGACCTTACATATCTTCCATGTTTCTTTTCTTCTGTATTTTCACTATTTTGTCTCTCTCCACATCATTCTGGTTGTTTCCTTCTAACTTGTGCTCATTCACTAACTCTTCGGCTGGGCCTGTTCTGCCGTCAAATCCATCCACCAAGATTCTAATTTCGGTCATGGTAATTTTCAGTTCTAGTATTTCCATATTGTTTATGTAATTTTCAGTTTTTTTGCCAAAATTCTCATAAGTTTCGTTTGTGTCTGAAAATGCTAATATCTAGAGGTCCTGCAGATCTGTTTAAATGGAAGCTTCTGTTTCTCCTGGTATTCATTCATGTCTTTTGGTGTGGCTACATTTTATCATATGCTCCAAAAGGTACTTGCAAAACTATTTATAGAGTTTATTTTGAGGCCTACTGCATTAATTTTTCTACTGCTGCATAACAGTATTACCACAAATTTAGCATCATAAAACAACAGACATTTCTTATCTCATAGGTTCCGTGGATCATGAGTCCAAACACACCTCCACTGAATCTTCTGTTCCAGGGTCTCACAAAGCCAAACCAAGGTTTCAGGCTATGATCTCAGCCGAGGTCCCACTAGGAAGGGATCCACTTCCAAGCTCACATAGTTGTAGCATGCAGTTCCCTAAGGGCTACTGACCAGGGGCCTACTCTTTGCTGTTGGCTAGAGGCCACCCTCAATTGCTTGCCATGTGGCCCTCTAAAGTCCTGTTCACAACAGAGCAGCTTGCTTCTTTGAAATCGAGAGAGAGAAAATAATAATAATAATAATAATAATAATAGGGGTGCCTGTGTGGCTCAGCTGGTTAAGCCTTGAACTCTTGGTTTTGGCTCAGGTCAGGATCTCGGGTTGTGAGATTGAGCCTCACCTTGGGCTGCATGATCAGCCGGGAGTCTGCCTGGGATTCTCTGTGCTCCTCCCTCCTGCTCACATGCACGTACTCTCCCTAATAAATAAATCTGAAAGGATAAAATAAAATAAAATAAAATAAAATAAAGGGAGAGAATTCATTAATAAGATAAACATTATAATCTGATATAACGTAATCATGTCACATTATCACATACATCCCATCATCTTTGTGGTATTCCGTTGATTAGAAGCAAATCTAAGTCTCACACACACACACACACACACACACACACACACACACACACACAATACCAGGATAGAGGGATCATGGGGGGCCACCTTAGAGTCTGTCCACCACACTTGGATATTAATTTCCTCTTGAGGGAATCTAGATTTGCTTCTGCCAAGCACCTGGGAGGTCTAAATATCCTAGGTAACCTCGTTTCCTTACTGAGTTACCTAAAAGTAAATGTGTTTCCACATAATCTAGTTTATTAATTTACAGCAAAACAAAGATTCAAACGAAGAATTACATTTTTAGCCTAGAAAAAACAGACGGTACAAATTTTTCCCATTAAATTATGTTGAAAATCTACTTTTGGAGCTTCTCATAATGAAAAGAAAATTCTATTATTACATAATGGAAATTTATGCCTAAAACACGGGAGTCTAGAAGTTAGCATAGAATTATAAAACTTTCAAAGTAGTTGGTGTTTTGCTAATACCCTCATGTGAAACAGTCTCTTATGTGTTGAATATTCCTACTATTATATATTGTATCGCTCAAATATGCATCGCTAATCTTGAGAAAGAAGAACAAAGCTGAAGTATCACAATCCCAGATTTCAGTATATATTACAAAGCTGTAATAATCAAAACAGTATGGTACTGGTACAAAAATAGACGCACAGATCAGTGGAACAGAGTACAGAAATAAACCTAAATTATGTGCCCAATTTATCTACAATAAAAGAGGCAAAAATATACAATGAGGAAAAGACAGTCTCTTTCATAAATGGTGCGGGAAGGGGTGCCTGGGTGGCTCAGTCAGTTAAGTGTCTGATTCTTGATTTTGGCTCAAGTCATGATCCAGGATTGTAAGATCCAGTCCTGCATTAGGCTCCGCGCCAGGGATGAAGGCTGCTTGGCATTCTCTCTATCCCTCTGCCCCTCCCTACTCTCTCTTTCTCTTAAGAAACAAAATAAACAAAATAAAACAAAACTAATATATAAAAAAAAGAAAGAAATGCCTCATATTTAAAAGTAATAATAATAATAATAATGGTGCTGGGAAAACTGGACAACTACATGCAAAAGAATAAAACCAGACTCTCTCTTACACCATACACAAGCATAAATTCAAAGTGATTAAAGATCTAAATGTGAGACTTGAAACCATAAAACTCCTAGAAGAAAACATAGGCAGTAATCTCTTTGACATTGGCCTCAGCAACATTTTTCCAGATATATTTCCTTTAGGCAAAGGAAACAAAAACAAAAATAAATTACTAGTTCTACACCAAAATAAAATGCCTTTGCACAGCAAAAGGAAACATCAGTAGAACAAAAAAGCAAACTACTGAATGGGAGAAGATATTTGTAAATGATATATCCAATAAGGGGTTAATATCCAACAAGTATAAAGAACTTACACAATTCAACACCAAAGAAATGATCGAATTTTAAAAATGGGCAAAAAATATGGGCAGAGAGTCATTTCTCCAAAGAAGACATATAGATGGCTAAGAGACACATGAAAAGCTGCTGAACATCACTCATCATCAGGGAAATGCAAATCAAAACTACAGTGAGATAATACCTTACACTTATCAGAATGGCTAGTAACACAAAGACAAGAAATGGTAAGTGTTGGCAAGGATGTGGGGGAAAAGGAAACTTCAGGCACTGCCAGTGGAATGTAAATTGATGTAGCCACCATGGAAAACAGTATGGAGGTTTTTGTTGTTTTTTTAAGATTTTTATTTATTTATTTGACAGACAGAAATCACAAGTAGACAGAGAGGCAGGTAGAGAGAGAGAGAGAGGAGGAAGCAGGCTCTCCGTGGAGCAGAAAGCCCGATGTAGGGCTTGATCCCAGGACGCCGGGATGATGAACTGAGCCAAAGGCAGATGCTTTAACCCACTGAGCCACCCAGGCACCCTGGAGGTTTAGTTTTTTAAAAAATGGGGCACCTGAATGGCTCAGTCATTAAGCGGCTGCCTTTGGCTCAGGTCATGATCCCAGGGTCCTGGATCGAGACCCACATCAGGCTCCCTGCTGGGCGGGAAGCCTGCTTCTCCCTCTCCTGCTCCTCCTGCTTGTATTTTCTCTCTCTCTGTGTCTCTCTCTGTCAAATAAATAAATAATATCTTTAAAAAAATCTTTTAAAAAGTGTAAATACTATATGATCCAGTAATTCCACTAGGGGTATTTACTGAAAGAAAACAAAAACACGAATTCAAAAAGATATATGCAACCCTGGGGCGCCTAGGTGGCTCAGTGGGTTAAAGCCTCTGCCTTCAGCTCAGGTCATGATTCCAGGGTCCTGGGATTGAGCCCCACATCTGACTCTCTGCTCAGAGGGGAGCCTGCTTCCCTTCCTCTCTCTGCCTGCCTCTCTGCTTACTTGTGATCTGTCAAATAAATAAATAAAATCTTTAAAAAGATATATGCAACCCTATGTTTATTGCAGCATTATGTATAATAGCCCAGACATGGAAGAAATGTGTCTATCATAGTAAAAATGTGATGCGTGTACACACACACACACACACACACACACACACAGGAATATTACTCAGCCACAAAAAAGGGTGCGAGTTTGCCATTTGCAACATGGATGGACCTAGAGGACATTATGCTAAGTGAAATAAGTCAGGGAAAGAGATATACCATACAATTTCACTTATATGTGTAGTTTGAAAAATAAAACAAGCAGAAACAGACCCATAAATATAGAGAATAAACCCATGGTTGCCAGACATGTGCGGAGTGGAGGGAAGGGAAAAGTGAGGAAGAAGAGTAGGAGATATAGGCTTCCCGTCATGGAATGAGTGAGTCACAGGATGAGAGATACAGTATAGGGAATATAGTTACCGGTATTGTAACAGCCTTCCACAGTGACAGATGCGGGAGTCACACCTGAGGTGAACATAGCATGATGCATAAACATGTAAAATATAAACTTGTCCAAACACCATGTTGTACACCTGAAACTAATGTAACACGGTATCAACTAAACTTAAAGAATAAAAAGAAAAACCACAATAAAAAATGGGGCACGTGTGTGGCTCCGTCAGTTAAGAATTTGATTCTTGATCTCAGCTCAGGTGTCAATATCAGGGTTGTGAGTTCAAGCCCCATGTTGGGCTCCATGAAATGTACTTAAAAAAATAAGGGGCACCTGGGTGGCTCAGTGGGTTGGGGCCTCTGCCTTCGGCTCAGGACATGGTCCCGGAGTCCTGGGATCGAGCCCCGCGTCGGGCTCTCTGCTCTGCGGAAAGCCTGCTTCCCCCCCCCTCTCTCTCTCTGTCTGCCTCTGCCTACTTGTGATCTCTGTCAAATAAATAAATAAAATCTTAAAAAATAAAAAATAAAAATAAATAAAAATAAAAGACTTCGTTCCTAAATAGAAATAACATACTGATGAAACCAGCACACTGGAATTATAGCCTGTGATGCTGATATAAACTTAAAACATTTGAAGAACATTAATTTATTTCATTTAAAAAAAAGAAAATCTGAAATTTGTATAAACTTGTGCAATAGATATTGCATCTGTATCTTTTTTTTTTTTTTTAAAGATTTTATTTATTTGATAGAGACCACAAGTAGTCAGAGAGGCAGGCAGGGAGAAAGGAGGAAGCAGGCTCCCTGCTGAGCAGAGAGCCCCATGTGAGGCTCGATCCCAGGACCCCGAGACCATGACCTGAGCCGAAGGCAGAGGCTTTAACCCACTGAGCCACCCAGGTGCCCCTGCATCTGTATCTTTAAAAACTGATTTGGGGGGCACCTGGCTGGCTCAGTTGGTTGAGCAGCTGACTCTTGGTTTTGGCTCAGGGCATGATCTCAAGGTCCTGGGATCACCTGTGTCAGGCTCCACACTCAACAGAATCTGCTTGTGGATTCTCTCTCTGACCCTCCCCCTATTCATGCTCTCTCTCTCTCTCAAATAAATAAAATATTGACTTGGGAGTAGGACATTATATACATTTGGGAACCTTTTATTGTTCTGTGAATAAAGTGACAGGCTTATTCTTAAGATCTGTACCTACGAGATATGCTTTTGAAGTAAGCATCTAAGAAAGTAAAATATATGACCACTCTATCCGGGAATAAATTTTAAAATATTATCTACCTTTCAACCACCTTTGGCAGACACTAATTGCACCTACCTTAATTCTGTACTCCTTTCTTCCCCCAATTTTTCCCAGGCATATGGTCATCTGGAATAAAAGCTGTATTTTCATCCTTCCTCGCATCCTTCTCCCTCACGGGGGACCGTGACTAAGTCTTGGCCAAGAAAATTAAGTGAGGGTGCGACCTTCTCACTCACTGCCCTCTGCCTTGCTGGTTAGTGTTGACATGAGGGAAAGACTTTGAACAGCAATCTTGGAATGTGAGAGAGAAGCCAAGTGCTGAGGTTGCTAGAGCACCACAGCAGCCTTGTGATACTTACCTCTGAAACCCTGTTAAGTGAGGGGGAAAAAACCTTTCTTTTTTTAAAGCCACTCGTATTTGGGGTTTTAGTTTTATGCTGCTGTAGTAACCTTAACCAATACACATTGTGGCTGTTGGCATATTACTCCTTTATTAGAAATTGTAAATGAGAAATTATTTCGACACCTGAAGACCAAACTATAACAGATGATTCCATAGGTTCAAGATTTTGAGACATTCTAGAAAGAGTTTTCTGTAAAGTATATCCTTTCCGTGGCATGGCAACATCATTCTTCTTTAAAAAAGTTACTGGACAGACATCGTTTCCACCATCACCTATATAAACAATTCGTGTATAATTCACTCCCTGTTGTAACTGTTTATCTACAAATTCTACCAAAACTACATTTTTGCAAAGATTTTTGGGGCACCTGTTGCAAGAATGGGCATGGTAACTTTCCACAGTGAGATGACCATTGCTATCAAAAGCTGCTGGATTTGTAAACACTTTATCAAACACATCATGAAAACTGGTAGCTTCTAAAACCCAATCTATGAAGACTGAATTTGAATCTGAAATAATGATGCAGTCAAATTTATCCTTGTTCTTTCTTATAAAGTTCAAAAGCTCCACCATCCCTAGAGTGAAAGGCATTGATGTCACTGCTCTTTTCATTTCATCTTCTCTTACACCTTCATCTCCCAAATACTTAAAGACTCTGCCCATAAATTCTGTCCAAAATCCTTTTTCATAAGAATCTTGTAGTTCAATAGGAAGCTTTTTCTCTGGAGCACACTGTACAATCCAGGTGTCACTATTATCATCTATGATTGTATTGTCAAAGTCAAAAACGAGCAAAATTTTCATGGTTCCAAAAGCAAATGTGGGTTACCCTGAAAAACAAGAAATATTGTTTCCTAAACATACTGTTTTACATGTCTAGCTATTACACTTATTTAACAAACATTACTGAATGTTAATCTGCTAAAACAAAGGGTTAATATAAAAAAAAAGTCAAATGATTAAGCATTTAAGGCTACCACTTAAGCATTTTTTTTCTTAAGAAGCAAAGTTCATATTTGAGTACTTCAAGTAAATGGAAACAAAATATCTAAAAGGATATTCACAGTATTATTGTGTTCTGGAGGGTATGATTCTTTGACGCTCAGAATTAAACTACAGAGTAAGCCAATGAGAGAAGTAATGAAATAATTACTCTTGTACAGCCTAATTTAGAAAAATTATAAAAAAGACAGAGAAAAGTAGGCTAATCACTCTTATTGTCTTTAAATTATCAATCATAAATTTATTAGTTTAAAATATTTACAATAATCCACATATTAAATAACAACTCACATATAATATAAATCCTCTGTATACTATCCTAAATTCTGACCAAATTTTAACACCATGACATCTTGCAAAATTTGAATAACTTTCCTAAAAAAGGCATTTAGCTTGAAATCAGTAATGCCAGTGTTATAACTAAATGGTTGCTTGATGTTGTACTTGAAATCCTAAACAAATTAAAGCTGGGAGTCAATTCCATTCTTCTAAACTAGAAGTAACTTTTGTTAACAATTTTCACATTTATTTATATTTTCCTTAGACAGTTTAGCTCTGGAGTACCAAATAATCTGGGAATGTGTGAAAAATCTCATTGCTTATGATATGACGATTACTTAATTCTTAGTTTTTATTAAATGATAATGAAAGTCATTAATTATAAATCTTGAGAAAAGGAAAAACTAAACTGGTCAACAGATGGTATGGATAAAAATTATGTAAAAAAATAGGGCACCTGGGTGGCTCAGTGGGTTAAGCCTCTGCCTTCAGCTCGGGTCATGATATCAGGGTCCTGGGATCGAGCCCCATATCGGGCTTCCTGCCCAGCGAGGAGCCTGCTTTCCCCCTCTCTCTGTCTGCCTCTCTTCCTAATTGTAATCCCTCCTGCTGCCAAATAGATAAATATATTTAAAAAAATTATGTAAAAAAAGACAGTTATAAAGAATACCCATGAGAAGCTACAATTACTGCATATAAACAAAAAAATATTTTTTTAAAGAGTAACTAATACTTTTAAAGATATCACAATACACTAGGCTAAGAACTTTACATTCTCATCATCTACTTAACTTCATAACCCTATTAAGTAGAAATTATTATCCTCATCTTAAAGATATATAAACTGAAGATTAAATATTTGTTAAGTTGATTAAATTTTAGTTAAGTGGAAGAGCTGAAATTTGGACTCAGGTCCAGACTCCAAAATTCATGCTTAAAGTACAGTACTCTAGTGGCTAAGAAATAGAATAAAGATTATTAATTAGTTTATTTTTTTAAGTTTATTTATTTTTTTGTAATCTCTACATCCAGCATGGGGCTCAAACTTAAAACTCCAAGATCAAGAGTCACATCGTCCTCCAAATGATGCAGCCAGGTGCCCCACTTATTAATCAGTTTAAAAATAAATATTAGGTGGTCATTTTGACAAAAAGATGTTTAATACATGAAAACATTCATTAGTCCCGAAGTACACACTAGCCATAATACCACATCTGTGAACTACTTATAACCATTCTGAAGTTTTAACAAGAAATCCTGAAAAGAAAAGTGAAGAACCTCACCAATACGAAAAAGAAGAGATCAATTAAAAATGGAAAACATGGCATTTGACCACATATAGTCTCTGGTTTATCCATTAGGTGAACAGATATCTAGTAGGTAAAACTGAGAATAGAGTTTACAGACTCATATAAGAGTAAGTATTCTATGTCTCTCGATTTAGAATATCTGGAGAATAACTAACCCTGAAGGGTATCTCTTGTTGTGTGAATTTAGACAGTATGTAATACTCTGATACTCTGGATCCTTGTATCTCTAAATATCTAATCCAGGTGTCTATGGCTGACTCCTAGAGATTTAAGTGCAGAATTCACTGTCATAGAAGCAATGTAACATATAGGAATAAGGCATAGTTGACAAACACATTAGCACTACACTCTAGGCACACTTTATTTTTTTTTAAAGATTTTATTTATTTATTTGACAGAGAGAGAGATCACAACTAGGCAGAGAGGCAGGCAGAGAGAGGGGGGGAAGCAGGCCTCCCACCGAGCAGAGAGCCCGATGTGGGGCTCGATCCCAGGACCCTGAGATCATGACCCGAGCTGAAGGCAGCGGCCCAATCCACTGAGCCACCCAGGCGCCCCTCTAGGCACACTTTAAATTAAACACACTTTTCAGGCATTCTGAACTTTATACATAATTTTTTTTTAAATTTTCAAATGTAATTCATTGGTTGAAAACTGTCTCAAGCCTAGATTTAATGAGCCACAAGTTATCCAAATTCCTGAACTATTAACCTCAAAATAATAAGATATATCATAAGCCTGAAGTTAACATAGTACTGCAATGGACTATTAATTTCTATCTAAAAGTGTACTTTTCTTAATTTTAATTTTAATTTAATTTTAGATCATTTTCTATTAGTTTTTTTTGTCACCACTCAACAGAAACCTTTATTAAAAAATACTACCCAACTTAGTATTTCCAAGACAATTATTTTTACTTCAGAATAGGGTTTAAGTTAAACAGTCATGACAATCTTCAGTTTTAAACACCAGCCAGTTTCTTTTTTTTTTTTTTTAACTTTTTTTTTTTTTAATTTTATTTATTTATTTGACAGAGAGAGATCACAAGCAGGCAGAGAGGCAGGCAGAGAGACAGGAGGAAGCAGGCTCCCTGCTGAGCAGAGAGCCCGATGCGGAACTCGATCTCAGGACTCTGAGAACATGACCTGAGCTGAAGGCAGTGGCTCAACCCACTGAGCCACCCAGGCGCCCCACCAGCCAGTTTCTAACCAACATTACTCCTACTCTATATGCAGGGAACAAAGTCTTCTGGTTTGGAGCAAAGAAACGGAGACATCTTAACTCCTAAAATTAATAAAAGTATTTAAGGTATTTTTTTAAATTTATGTTTTCTAATTATGTTGTTTTCTCTCACATCAGAGAGGCACATGTTGGCAATAGGAGAAACAAAATCTTGATTAAACAAAGGTCTTAATTATAAAACAGGGAATGTTATATGAATCTACATTTTTATCCATGGGATAAAATCACAAGCGTTAGGCTGATGATGCTGAGATTTCCAGATTCCATTTTCTTCTTTTTCTTGTTAAATAATACACAAGTACTACATTCTGTTGTCCATAAACTTTCAAAGATTAGTGCTATATATTTTTTTAAAAGTCTTCAAAACCCAAGGATATGCACAAAAATTAGTGGTAAGAATGTGAATCTATTTTAATCCAATTTGTTAAAATTCCAAAAGCAGTTATTAACTATTCTCTCCAAAAGCATAAGCAGTATACATTTGGTATCTCTGCAATATTTCCTGCATTAACAATAGCCTAAGTGTTTCTTACAATACTGAAAATTTGAAACTACATAGACATCCAAGGATTGGGGACTGGTTAAATAAGATAATGTATATGATAACCAGATAATGAATATTTATGTAGCCAATAAAAGCTAAAATGTTTAGTACAAATTAAGTCACTAAATAGTGTGTACAGTATAATCTCATTTTGGTTTTAAAAAGATGTCTATGTTTACAGTGACAAGATCATGGGTGCTTCAATTGCAGTGCATTCTTCTTCTACACTGATTTTGTAATAATTTTTCCCCAGAATAAACTCTGTTTCAGATCAAAATGCAAATGCTACCTTAATTTCACAACAAAATAAAGCACAGAGGTGGAGTCAATAACTAACTCTAGATAGACTTAGCTGTAAACATTCATGGGTTCGGTGAACCAGGTGTAGGAAGTTGAATGATACCGGACTATCATGTTAAACTGGCAAATTGTTGACACTGAATTTTATGATTCAATACTTTCTGTAACCTATTTAGTTAAAATTCCAGAGAATTTTTGTTAGGAGGTAATTCTTCATGGGTCTCTACTGGCTCTACATGCCTTACAAGCAAGACATTCACTGCTCTATGCTCTCGCCTATTGTCTCAAAAATGTATGTAGAGTGAAAAGTCTTGAAAGGCATGTTTATTGTTCAGTATAATAAATATGGTTCCCTAAGCTCAGGGTTCCTGTCCTGTAAGGCAACACACTCCACTTGCAGGTGACTTCTGGGCCGCTTTACATCACCCTGTGGGACTTGGAGCAAAACTGCTCATAGTCAGTCTACTGTTAATGCTGTATGTAGGTAATCCATCTCTGCCTAGGAGTCTGTGTCTTCTACAGAACTGTGGCAGGCTAAGTTGTTAGCCTGCAAGTGGGATAAAAATCTCTGACCCTTCCCAGCTTTTGACATTTTTACAACCATGCTTTCAAAAAACAAACAAACAAACAAACAAACAAAACCATCAATACTATATGTGCAAAAGCTAATTTCTGTCAACAAGTACTTTATTAATCCTTTCATACTTACCAGCATTATTACGGTGGAACATCTGATAGAAAATCTAAAGAAAAACAGTACAACTACGTGTTAGAACTCTAGTGATTAAAAATCTTACCTCCTTTCATTTTGAGGGACTCTAGTTTGATGCCTCATGTGTAGGTGTCCTAGCCGACTAGCTTATAATGAAATCATTTGTACTTCGATGTGTCAGAAAAGGATCTTCTGAAACCTAGCCTGCATCCACTCTCAACAGTTTTTTGCGTCCTTCGTGGTCTGACTAGTCCCACAGATACATTCAGTTTTACTATACTGTATTTACCGAGCAAATTAAAATGTCTTAAAGGTCCTAACATGAATGTTCTGGACGATATCCAAGTTTTAACATTTCTTTTTTTTTTTTTTTTTTTTTTTAGATTTTTTTTATTTTTTTATTTGACAGAGAGAAATCACAAGCAGGCAGAGAGGCAGGCAGAGAGAGAGGAGGAAGCAGGCCCTGCTGAGCAGAGAGCCCGATGCGGGGCTCGATCCCAGGACCCCGAGATCATGACCTGAGCCGAAGGCAGCGGCTTAACCCACTGAGCCACCCAGGCGCCCCTTAACATTTCTCTTTTTAAAAAAATATATAAGCTTCATCTAACCTGGTTCATGGCTTAGAAACCTAAGTATTTAAAAACAGATTTTCTGTCCATGATTCTCTGGGTATCTATGGAAGGGAGGCCTCTGCCCTCCACCTTCCACCCGCGGAGGTCTGTGGGCCGCGCACACCAAGCCCAGGCCTCGTTCTCCCACACACCTGCAGGGTCCGCACTGAACGTAGGCGCAGGCACCTTGCTGGGGTCATCCCCTGTGAGGAGCGCGCTGGATGAGGATGGGAGCGCCGGGCCGGGTCCCCAGGGCTCCTCCTGACCCAGACCAGGTGCCAGCAGCAGCCTTGCCTCCGCGCCGCTCCCGCGGACTCTGCCCTCCGACCTCGTTCCTCTGCCTGTCAGTGAGGGTAACCCAACAGGCACGCCGGGCCACGACTTCCCGCGCAGGCGCAGTCCCTGTTTCCCAGCCCAATGGCCGGTGGCAGCGCGCTCGCCGGTCCGCCGTCACTTCCGGCGGCGTTGCTAAGCAACTGTGCAGTTTGGCAAACATTCGGCGGGCTGGGGTGCTACTCGCCCAGCATCGGGTCGCCTTTCCAAGTCACAAAGCGCCACAGTCACCTACCTCGTTAGAGATGCTGGTGCGGTTTGGAAGGCGCTGTGGACGGGCGAAGGAAGATACAGGTGAGGTAAACTGGCCTATCTAGGCACAGGGATTGTTTCTGGCCTCCAGGCATAGGGAGGCATAGGGTAAGGGTGGCAAATGAAAGTATTGGTTACTTTTTGAAAAGGGTTCAACCAACTCGAAAGCTTCCCCACAGGGCATCATTGGGCTCTGTGTAAATGGACGGTTTTGCCTTCAGATGAATAGGTGGGTGGGAAAAGCTTACACAAATAGAAGCGGAGAAGAGGTAAGTCATAGACTCCCAGTTGACCGTCTGGTCTGATCCTCAAACTGCAGTAGCAGCTCCAAGAGTCTGGTGTTTGCTGAATTCCCTTAAGCTTTTGTTATTCACTGAGTGAATTGGAATATCTTTTGGAAATATCAGTGACCTCATTAGAGTCTTGGCTGTGCTGTGAACCTACTGAGTGCTCTTAGCAAAGTCTCTAATGGCAATGTCTCGAGTTCCTCATCTCTAGAGTGAAGAAGTATAAAAAATAATTCTACTTAGATAGTGTAATCTAGATGACCTGTTATAAAAAATCTGATTTTTGAATAGAAGTAGCCTAGGGGGACATCTAAAGAACTCTTTAGCAATTCCAATGATTTTATTTTCTTAAGTCTAAATTCCCAATTAATGTTGTCATGGTGACCACTTGAACCTTGGGAATTTGGACTTTCTTCATGTCATTGCCTGAACTTCTGTAGCAGTAGCGCCTCTTTATGCCAGATGTAGAGTGAGGGCCAGCCATTAACTCACCAGTGGACACTAATGGGTATTTCTGCAGTGAAGGACCATGAAGTAGCAGCAGAAGGTCCTGACTGGTTGGAGAGAGAAAGTACCCATATGACATGTATTGAAAAAACACAATTAGTCTCACATACTCACTGTCTCATATACAAAGTACTACAGTAAAAGTACTTTGATTTATCTGATAGATGTTAAATAATGTTTTGTGTCATTCAGTCCAAAAGTTACCATCTGAGGGGTACCTGACTGGCTCAGTCGGTAGAGCATGTGACTCTTGATCTCCAGGTCGTGAGTGTGAACGGCATGTTGGGTGTGGAGATTACAAATAAGTGAACAAAAAAAGGTACTATCTGAGCCTTACTACTAAATTATAATCTCCATCTAGAAGAGGGTGAAGTAGGAGAGGGGCTCAGGTATGTAGACAGCTATCTGTAAAACGATTATCTAAAGATTTAGTGGGGTGACATCAGCCAGTAAAATGATTATCTAAAGATTTAGTGGGCTGACATCAGCCAGAAATCCATTTTGGAGATAACAATCTCCAAAAGTCCTCCTCTTTATTAAATGAAAAAGAACACTGACCAAAAAACAAAAACAAAAACCTATCAGAACCAACATTCTTTTGAGAACTCAGGAAATTAACCAAAGGCTTGCAATAACTGGGAAGTGTTTATCGGGAAAAATAGCTAAATCTTGGTAACAACAGTATGTTTTTTGCCATTTTAACTTGCTCTAATCCCATATTTTTCTCCTAGCCCCATGGAGGTCTAGAAAACCATTGCTACCACAGTGAAATCCAGTGGCTTAGTAATATGGGGGGGGCGGAACAGGATTGGATCCTTTCCAAATCTCCCCCCTTTTTAAGATAACTGTTATTTGACCTGTCTCACAGTTCCCTGGAAAATCCCACTCACAAGGCTTGACTTTATTTGACCTGACTCCGAGTTCACTGGGTATACTTGTTAAAATGATCAGTAGCAATTTTTTTTTTAACATCACAGCTCTCTGATATAGTGGTAACTGTTGGTACAAACAACAAACTAACCAAAAAACTTAAGAAGAATACCTGGGAAATGAGATGTCCATAGGGGGCTGAAGATCCTACTTATTCCTGGGAATCCATAAGGACAAATGCATGCATCGTGCTGTGCACATGCCCAGGAAATACCTGAGAATGAAGCTTTCACCTCTGGCTGAATTTGAGGCTCTATGCAAGAAAAAGTAAAGGCTAACACAGAGTTGTAAACTATCTGCCTGAGCATTGAAATCATGCTGCACCAATCACAGAACATTTCTTAGCTAAGTCTGGGAAACTTATTTAAGGAAATAAAATTTAATTTAAGGAAACTCTGTCCAGTTATTAGCTGACAACTAAACTAACCAAGCTGAAATTCCAATAGCCACATACAATAAAGAATATAGACTTCACAGGTTTAGTTCCGGAAAAGCACTAAACAACCACAACAGCAAAAACAGAGCAAAAAATATTGCTGTGTGAGGGGAATCTAACATCTAGACTTACCATATATTGTTTAAAATGACAAGGTATGCAAAGAAATAAGAAATTATGTCCCAAACAGGAAAAAGTTTTTTTTTTTTTAAAGATTTTATTTATTTATTTATTTATTTGACAGAGAGAGAGATCACAAGTAGGCAGAGAGGCAGGCAGAGAGAGAGGAAGAAGCAGGCTCCCCAATGAGCAGAGAGCCCGACGTGGGGCTCGATCCCAGGACCCCGAGATCATGACCTGAGCCAAAGGCAGCAGCTTAACCCGCTGAGCCACCCAGGCGCCCCCCAAACAGGAAAAAGTTTTAATAGGAATTGTTCCTGAGGAAGCCAGATGTTAGACTTCTAAGCAATATTCTTGTGTAGATTTATAGCTATTATAAATATGTTCAAAGAACTAAATGTCAGAGGAACTACAGGAAAATATTAAGAATGCTGTCTCACAAAATAGACCATATCAATAAAGAGATAGAAATTATAAACAGAAACCAAGTAGAAATTTTCAAGTTGAAAAGCACAGTGGTTTAAATGAAAAATTCACTACAGGATATCAATAGCAGGTGACTGTGGAGAAGAAAAATTCCATGAACTTGAACATATTTGATTGAGGTTGTTCAGTCTAAGAAATAGGAAAAAAAAAAAAGAATGAATAAAAATGAGCAGATCCTCAGAGGAATGTAGAACACAAACAAGTATACCAACATGCGTGCAATTTGAGTCTTAGAAGGAGAAGAGAGAAAAGGGTAGAAGAAAACATTCGAAGAAATAATGATTGTAGACTTCATAAATTTGATGAAAAACATTACATATAGAAGAGCTCATTGTCTGAATAGAATAAATTAAAACAGATCCAGAACCAGACATAGCTTGATGAAACTGTCAAAAGACAAAAGCAATAGCAGAATATATGTTCCTTTCAAATGCACATAGAACATTCTTCAGGATAGACCATATAACAGGTTATAAAACAAGCCTTTATACATTTAAAAGGATAGAAATAATACAAAATATATTATCCAAACACAGTGGAATGACTTAGAAATCAATAATAGAAATTGGGGGAATTCACAAGTATGAAGAAATTAAATGCTTTTAGGTTTTAAAAAATGGGTCAAAGAAGAAACCATGCAAATCAAAACCAAAATAAATGGTGGCTGTATGATGACTAACATAATTAAAAAACGGTGGTTGTTAGAATGGCTATTATCAAAAAGATAAGAAATAACAAATGTTGGTGAGGATGTGGAGAAAAGGGAAGCCTTGTGCACTCTTGTTGAAAATGTAAATTAGTGCAGACTCTATTGAAAACAGTATGCAGGTTCCTCAAAAATTACAAATAGAATTACCATAGGATCCAGAAGTTCCACTTCTGGGTAGTTATCCAAAGAAAATGAGGACACTAATTCAGAGAGATATCTGTACCCCCATGTTCATTGCAATATTATTTACATATGTTAGAATATGGAAACAACCTTAAATGTCTATTAATGGGTGAATAGGTAAAGAAAATACGGTTTATATGTACAAGAGAATATTATTTAGACCCAGAAAAGAAGAAAATCTTGCCATTGCAATAACATGGACTTTGAGGGGAATAAGTCGGACAGAGAAAGACAAATACTGTATGATGTCATTTATATATGTGGAATATAACAAACAAACAAAAAACTCCACAAAACCTTCCCAAAAACCAGACTCATAGAGAACAGACTGGTGGTTGCCAAAGGCAGGAGATGGGCAGTGGGAGAAATGGTGAAGGAGGTCAAAAGGTACAAACTTGAAGTTATTATAAAATAAATAAGTCCTGGAGATGTAATGTATAGCATCGGGACTATAGTTAATACTATATGGCATAACTGAAACTTGCTAAGACAGTAGATCTTTAAAGTTCTTGTCACAAGAAAAAGATCCTAATATGCTTAACAATATGTTAATCAAAAGGTAGATGGTTTAACCTAGTAACCTTTGTTTAGTTAGCCTTAATTGCAAGTAGCACAAATCAAGTTGAGCCAGTTTAGGCAAAACAAAGGAAATTTGTTACAAGGATGTATTTGTCAGGACTCTGGTTACAAGTGACTAATCAAACTCATGATAGTTAAAACAAAGGGGACTATTTTGGCTCACATAGCTGGGGATTTATTTTTTTTTTAAAGATTTTATTTATTTGTTTGACAGAGATCACAAGTAGGCATAGAGACAGGTGGGGAGGTGGGGGGTGAGGGAAGCAGGCTCCCCACTGAGCAGAGAGCGGGATGCAGGCCTCGATTCCAGGACCCTGAGATCATGACCTGAGCTGAAGGCAGAGGCTTAACCCACTGAGCCACCCAGGTGCCCCATATAGCTGGGAATTTAGGTATAACTCAATCCAGGACACTATTCTACTTCCCAGCTTTGCGTAGCTTATTATGCGGGCAGAGACTTGGTATGTGATAGGCAAGATTGTACGTATGGTTCTAAACTCACACTTTAGCAACCAATTCCTCAATCCCATCAACCTTAATTCAATCCCCAAGGAGACTCTAATTGATCCTGGCAGCTTTTCTCTCAGTGTCTTTATCTCTTTCTGAAGTCATGTGATTTCCGGCTTCTGCTTTTCTCCCTACGTCTGTTTCATTCACCTTAAAATAAAAATAGTAAACATAATAGCTAACATATATTGAGAACATACTGTGTGCCACATCCTATTCTAATTTTTTTTACATATATAACTTCATTTAATTCTCACATCAACCACATAAAGTAGGCCCTATTAATATCTCCATTTTGCAGTTAAGGAATTCGAGAGTTAAATAATTTTGACTAGATTTACATAATTCATATGTGGTATGTTCCTTTATGATGCTTTTTAAGTCATATATAGAATACCCAACTCAATCATATTTAAAAATAAGGAAATTTATTTGCCCATGTAACAGGAACTCCAGGCTTCAGGTCTGATTGATTTGGCATTATAATGAGATACTCATTGCCCCACATTCCTCCTTTGTTTCTCCTTTGTGGTTCACAGTAATAGCTTCACTGTAAGACTGCTTCCTTTTGTGATCATAGGATGGTTGTCTGTCTGTTCTTTATGTCTCCTTGGTCATATCTAGTTTAAGAGTCACTCTCAGATGTCTCTCCCAGAAGAACAAGAAAGAACCTTTCTAAAAGTCACAGATAAATCTCTTTTCCTTTTGTTTGCTTATTACAGAAATAATTATTGGCAAAGGAGATGCAAGTATTCTTAAACTAATGAGGCCCACCCTGAGACCGTAGTTTTCCAAATTACATTGCTGCTACTCAATTAGGAAGGGATTGAATAGAGTCAATGATGATGTCCACAACTTCTAAAGATGAACATTCCCCCAAATTATCCATTTATAGACTGCTACTTGGTCAGTTTTTAAAAAATGTTTTAATAACAGCCTGTTGGGGTAGATATTGATCTCAACTTTAAAGATGTTGATACTGAGTCTCCAAAAAGTTGAATGACTTATCTCAGTTTACAGAGTAAGGAAATGACCAAGGGAAGACTCAAATCTGTCTTTTGATTCCAAGTTCTTATATATTTTGTGCTTAATCTCAGTGTTCTTAAACTAACAAGAATAAAATTATTTAAAATAATTTCCAGATATCATGACAATATAGAAATGTCTGAGAAAAAACATTTAAACTCTTGAAAGTCTTTAACATTCATTCTTTAAAATTTATTAGAAATAAAGAACTCTGAAGAAGATCAAGCTCTCTATCCACCTCTTCTACCTAGCAAGGTAGATCTCCGGGAGGTTACCATAATTCCACAGAATGAGTGGAAAAGGATTCAAGATAGCCTTGATAGTTTGACAAGAGAAGCAGCATGTCTTCGTGCAGAAAGAAAGGCAAAGAAAGAAATGCATTTCCGATCCCAAGAAGTGGTAAAACATTGGACTAACACATATGCAGTAAGTATTAATCACCCGGGAGTACACATGCACTAAAGACTCACTCTCTTTTCTTAGTACTTTTTTTCTATGTTTTTTTTAACATGTAAAATACCATAAAAAAATACTTTGAAACACATTCTCAACAGCTTTATTTAGGAGAAGTGACACAATAAAGTAGACATATTTAAAGTGTACAATTTGATAAGTTTTGGCATAATTACACACCCCTGAAACCATTATAATTAAGATAATGAACATACTCATCACCCAAAGTTTCCTCGTACTCAGTTTACTGCTTCTCATTCCTCCTCACTCTTTTTCAGACAACGGATCTGCTTGCTTCCTTTTTTTTTTTTTTTCAAGATTTTATTTTTAAGTAATCTCTACACCCAATGTGGGGGTTGAACTCACAACCCTGATATCAAAAGGCGCATGCTCCTTCGACTAAGCCAGCCAGGCAGCCCTGATCTGCTTTCTTTTCTTTTCTTTTCTTTCTTTCTTTCTTTTTTAAAGATTTGTGTATTTATTTAACAGAGAGAGAGAGAGCACACCTGTGCAAGCAGGAGTCGGGGGAGGGGCAGAGGGAGAGAGAATCTCAAGCAGACACCCCGCTAAGCACAGAGCCGAATGCAGGGCTCCATCTCACTATCCTGAGATCATGACTTGAGCTGAAATCAAGAGTCCATCACTTAACTGACTAAGCCAGCCAGGCGCTCCTGCCCTCAGCTGCTTTCTATTATAAATTTCATTCAATGTAATTGTTTTGAAATTCTTTCATGTTGTTGTGTATATTAATCATTCATTCATTTTTATTGCTGAGTAGTAGTATTCCCTTGTATGGACGTACCACAGTTTGTTTATCTGTTCAATGGTTGATGGTTTTGGCATCAACCAAATGTTGATATATGAGCTGTTTCCAGTTTGGAGCTATTATAAATAAAGCTGCGTATGAACCTTCATGTGTAAGTTTATTTGTGGACATACACTTTTACTTCTCTAGGGTAAATATCCGGGTAGAATGGCTGGATAATATGATGGTTGCATATTTAACTTTGTAAGAAACTTTTGAACTGTTTTCAAAAGTAGTTCTAATTTTAAACTCCCATAAGAGTATAAGTGTTCTATTTTCTCTACATTCTTGCCAACTTTCTATGGTCCATCTTTTTAATTATAGACATTCTAATAGGTGTGAAGTAGTTTTAATTTGAATTATAATTTGAATTTGAATTCCTCTGATTATAATGATGCTTAACATCTTTTTATAAACTTATTTTCTATTGTATATCTTCTTTGGTGAAGTGTTTATTGAAATCTTTTGCACATGCTTAAATGGGGTTTGTTTTGGCATGCACGTAGGTGGCTCAGTTAACTGAGTGTTTGACTCTTGGTTTCACCTCAGGTCATGATTTCAGGGTCCTGGGATCAAGACCCGAGTCGGGTTCTGTGCCCACCGCAGAATCTGCTTGAGATTCTCTCTCTCTCAGTCTGTCTCTCTTTAAAATAAATAATTAAATATTTTTAAAAATAAATGGGGTTTGTTTTCTAATTTTTATTATTAAGTTTAGGGAATTTTAAAAATATATTCTGAATACAGATCCTTTATTAGATATTTGATTCAAAAATATTTTCTCCCAGCTGTGGGAATGGACACAGAAAGCTTATAGTACCTTGCTTTAGGAATAGTGTTCATAATTTATTCTTTTTTTCTAGAAAAGGGAAAAATGTCACAACTGATATCATGTATTACATATATTACATGTAATATATGCACTATATGTAACATACACATTACATATATATTACATATGTGTGATCGTACATATTTTATAATATATCACATATTATATTACATATATAACTATATATATTACATTAAATATTACATATATATGTTACATTCTAAAAAATGCGAAACTACAGGGAAAGAAAACAGATCTGTGGTTGCCAGGGATTGCAGATGGGGGAGTGGTTGGTATACCAGGGCATGAGCTCCATGAGGATGGAACTGTTCTATAAGTGACTATGCATTTGTAAAACTATACAAGGGGGTATGTAAATTGTGCTCCTAAAAACTTGATTTTAAAGAAGTCCCTGATCCATAAAGGGATGGGGGAGTAGAATATACCATATAAATAAACAGAAGTAACACACTGTATATAATGCTTTGTATCTCCATGGATGTTAACGAATAAGAAGAAATATAGTAAATGTGGTAGAAATGTAGTAGTAAAAACTGTTTTATAGGCACAGAGATTGACAAAATAATAGACCAGAAGAGAGAGCCTAGAAAAACTCACATGTTATATATGGGAACTTGACATATGACAGAAATGTCAGTCAAGTCAGAAGGGAAAGGATTGGGTATTCCATAACTAGTACTGAGATAATTGGCATATGGAAAGATGAAATTATATCCTTATGGTATAGAATATACAAAAATGAATTTCAGCTGGATGAAAAACCCAGATGTGAAAAGTAAAACAGTAAAAAATTTAAAATAAATCATAGAATATCTTCAGGATTTTAGGGTAAAGTAAGGTTTTCTTAAGACATACGAAGTATGACCCATAGAGGAGAAGAAAGACTTCATCTGACATGACACATTGGATAGACTCCTCATAGATGTAGAAGAGCATGTAAATATGCTACTGTTGATTTTTTAAAGGAATAAAAATAGTAATATATATATTTATATAAATATGGAAAGGAACTTCGGAAGCAAATATAAGAAACTAATAATAGTGGTTATCTTAGAGATTGCTGGTGGAAGCTAGGATTAGAGGGAGAACTTCACTGTATATCTTTACAATATTTTGGGGTTTTGAACCATGTAAACATGTTACCTACCCAAAAAATTCAATTAAAATATTAGCTTATAAGTGTAACATCTTTTTATTTATTAATAATATATGCAAATACAATAAAAACTCATAATGAAAGCTCAAATTATTTTGTTATATGTAATGTTAAATTTTATGAAATTGAGTTGAAAAACGAAAATAGAAGACTGATTTTTTTTCTTTTTTTAGGGGATGAAAGAACAGAAACTTGAAGCCAAAAAGAAGCGTGATGAAGAAGTAGAGGCAGAAAGACAAATTCTTGATTTAGAGGAGGAAATACACAAACAAGGAGAAAGAAAAAAGGCTATTGAATTTGCAAAGCAATATCAATTGTACCAGACAGAAAGAGTGAAACGCTTTCATGTACTACTTGGGTTTTCTTGTATTTCTCTCTATATTTAATGTTATCTATACATAATTAGACTTTATTTTCTTAAAATGCCACAATTTTTTTTTTTTTTTTGTAGTCAGGACTTCTTCTTAGTAGAGCTATGAAAGAACGTGATGCACAGATTGAATTCCAAAAGAATAAAATAAAATCAGATGAAAAATGGGAAGAACAATTGAAACTCAGCATTGAAAAATCTTTTAAGGAAGAAAAAGAAAAAGCAGAAAAACAACGCAGAGATAGAATGGCTCTTGCCAATGATCATTTAAAACAGTATGTATATATAAATTACCTTTTTTGTATCTTATCTTTCTCACAAAAGCTTTTTTTTTCAGATTATAAAAGTAATACATGCTGAAATACCTAGTAAGTAGAAAAAATACAAAGAAGGGTTAAAAAATCTCTATTACTCTTACCCAGAGATAATATATTAGTTACTATTGTCACAATAATGCTGCATAACAAACAGTCACACAATCCAGTGGCATTCAGCAATAACCATTTATTTCTCACGCATCTGTGGGTTATTTTGGCCCAGCTGTACAGCTTTTCTGCACACTACAGAACTGGTTGGGTTTGCTGGTTGCTGTAGAGAGGGCTCTGATCTGTTCCATGTATGTTCATTTTTAAGATCCAGGATGAAGGGACAGTAGCCACTTGGGGAAACTTTTCTCATGGTATTGACAAAGATATAAGAGAATGAGCCTGAGCTTAAAAGAATGTGGCTAAACTCAAAGGCAAAGTCAAGGAAGTGCACTTGATCTACCATAAGGCTAAAGCAAATCATATGGCCAAGTCTAACAAGCATGGAATAGAGAAATAGACTCCAATGGAAATGGCAAGTGAGAGAGTGAGTCTTTTTGACCAATAATCTAATCTACTGCAATAATCTGTAATTTTTTTGGCATGTTGGTATATAGCCATATAGATATTTTTTGGTGGTGGTGGAGGGGGTCAGAGTCATTGAGCTGTAATTTACATTTACTAATAAAATTCACCTTTTAAAAAGCATATAGCTATATAACTACCCCAAAGTCAAGATATAGAATACTTCCAGGACCCCAAAATTTCCCTCATGCCCCTTTGCACTAAGTTCTATTCTTCACCCTCAGGCCCTGGCAATCTTTGAGCCACTGCTATAGACTTTTTTTCTGAGCATATATACTCATATTTTATAAAATGGAATCAGATCAACAGTATCATTGGATATTTTTTCACTTACTAGTATATTATGAGCTTTTGCTATGTCAGTAAATAGAAATCAAACCTGAACTCTTTCAAAGAAGTAGCTACTATATATGTCAGGAGAGGGGATTGTATTTGTGTATAATTTTACTTACTTTCCTAAACAGCTGATACATGCAAATAGGAAAAGGCACAAAGGGGATTCAGTAAAAAGTCTGTTCCTCATCTGCTGGCCACCTTGTTTTTTCAATGTGAGACTTACCAGTTTCTTTACATTGTAGTTTAAATGTGCATAGATCGTTTTAAATTTCAAACAATAAACATTTTAAACAATATTATACTTTTTTTTTTAAAGATTTTATTTATTTATTTGACAGATAGAGATCACAAGTAGACAGAGAGGCAGGCAGAGAGAGAGAGGAGGAGGCAGGTTCCCTGCTGAGCAGAGAGCCCGATGCGGGGCTCGATCCCAGGACACTGGGACCATGACCTGAGCCGAAGGCAGAGGCTTTAACCCACTGAGCCACCCAGGCGCCCCCAACAATATTATACTTTTAAAGAAAAAATTATTTTTGTACTTAAACATATTATTAAGATATGATCATTATAGAATTACAAAATACAATAAAACAAAATGAAAATTAAAATCAGTAGAAACTGGGGCACCTGCGTGGCTCAGTGGGTTAAAGCTCTGCCTTCAGCTCGGGTCATGATCCCAGGCTTCTGGGATCGAGCCCCACATCAAGCTTCCTCCTTTCTCTCTACCTGCCTCTCTGCCTAGTTGTGATCTCTGTCTATCAAATAAATAAATAAATAAATAAATAAATAAATAAAAATCTTTAAAAAATAAAAATAATAAAAATAAAATCACTAGAAACTGTGATCCAAAGCAGGTACTGTTAATGTTTGGGCATATATTTGTCTACTTTTCAAAGTTTTTTTTTTTAATTTTGCTAATATGAAATGAATATATACTTGTTAAAATTTGATACAGCAAAATTTGGAATAAAATTGAAAAACCCATCTTCATATTCACCCTTTCAGTGTCTCTTTAAGTCCCATTTTCCTTTTCACAAATAGCCATTATTAATAGTTTGGGACAAAAATAAATAAATAAATAGAAGAAATTCTATTTTGTGACTACCCCTTCAGAATGTTCTGTTGCTATTACTAATATCTGTATACAGGGCATATATAAGTGTGTATATATTTTTAACCATGAATGTTTTACAATGTATTTTTCTGTGACTTCATTTTTTTCAATCAAAAATATACCTTGAATATCTTTTTTACCAGAATATATGGATCTGTCGCATCTTTTAAAATAATCTTATTGTACATTAAGGATGTACCATTATTTGTTTAACTGTGTTATTATTGAGGGAAGTTTGGATTTTTCCCTCCTCCTTTTCTAACAATGCTGTAGTGAACATCCCTGACCTTATGTATTTTGTGACTTTTGTCCAAAGATGGAGTTATATAGAGTAGTTTTTTTAAACTGAGCTTGGATTTTACATGTGGAGAGATACTGCCTTTGAGAAGGCTTTAAATATGTAATCATCACTGATCTCTGGTACTCATTTTATGTTATAATCAATGCTGGGCAGTAATTTTTTCAAAATTTAATGGACCAGGGTGCCTGGATGACTCAGTCATTAGGCATCTGCCTTCGGCTCAGTCATGATCTGAAGGTCCTGGGACCAAGCCCTGCATTGGGCTCTCCGCTCTGCAGGAAGCCTGCCTCTCCCTCTCCCACTCCCCCTGCTTATGTTCGCTCTCTCACTTGTCTCTCTGTCAAATAAATAAAATATTTAAAAAAATAATTTAATGGATCAAAAAGTAATATCTCTTAATTTATATTTCTCTCAATTTCTAGTGAGGCAAGTTATTTTTTCATGTGTAAATATTCATCTGTTTTGGTTTTTGTTATAAATTGGTTACTCCATTGTTCTCTTATGTAGGTTGTTTCATATTGATGTGTACGTTTTTCATTGATTAAAAACTGATTAAAAAGCAGTTTTTATATATGTTGGATATTACTCTTTATTAGACATATTGCAGATTTTTGTCATCATTTCTGAATGTTTTTAGTATTTTCTTTTTAAAGATTTTAAGTAATCTCAATACCCAGCATGGGGCCCGAACATACAACCCTGAGATTGAAAGTCATGTGCTCTACCAACTGAGTCAAGCAGGTGCCCCTGAATGGTTTTAGTATTTAGAAGATACTAATTTTTTAAAAAGATTTTTATTTATTTATTTGACAGGAAAAAAGAGAGCAAGCAGGGGGAACAGCAGGCAGAGGGAGAAGGAGAAGCAGGCTCCCCACTGAGCAAGAAGTCCAACTTGGGGCTCGATTCTGGGACCCTGGTATCATGACCCAAGCTGAAGGGAGATGCTTAACCATCTGAGCCACCCAGGTGCCCCAAGAAGATACTAATTTTTATGTGCTTAAATCTGTCTCTTTTTGTTATTATGGTTTTGTGTGTGTGTGTGTGTATTTTTTTTTTCTCATGGTCACAAATGTCTGAGTGACACAGATATTGATTCTCAGGATACATGTATTGCCATATTGTGTAGTCTTCATTTCTTGTAGTCTTCATCTCTTAGTAAAAAGAGAAGGGGAAGCCTCTGGATTTTTTGTAATTTTTTCTTTGTCAGTGTCGAGCCCCAAGGGTTTATACAAGTCAGGAACAGAGCCATTGGCAGACAGAGGCAAATATTTGAGCAGTGTGTCACCTTTGAGAAATCTCTCTTATGTTGGCTGTTGTGGCTCTGAGATAATTGCAGGTAGCAGACTGATCTCCAGGAAATCACCTGGCAAGTGGTAACACCTTCACAGGCCATCTACCTACCTATAACCTTTGCATGTAGGCTGTGATCAGGCCAACAGGATCCCTTTCCATGGGGGTCTTTCCATGTGCTTTCCATGTGCTGGTTAGAGGTTCCAGCAGGTCTAAGGTTTGTTTGTTTCTTTGGCTTATCTTCAGTGTAGTCTAGGAGATGTTGATTGGGCTCTGAGGTCACCTTAAATTCCTTTCTTTTTCCTGGTGGGCTTTGTCTTTGTGAATGATGTCCAAATATTACTTAACTTGATTGTACTCTCGAGTGCCCTGTTTTTTTTGCTGAAATTTCTTGAAAATTCAAGTATAAGGTAAGACTTTGCTTTATTTAGTTTCTAGTAGTGGTATAGAATTTCTTCCATTCTATTTGTTGCATTATGGGGACTTAGGAAGGGAAGGCTATTTGACATGTGGGTTTGGGTTGCCAATTTGCAAATTTCCATAAGTTCTATATCTTAAATTTATTAAGAAACATTCAATTCTGTAATTGAGGACTACAAAGGAAAATGCAAATCTATTATTATAAATTTTTTTAGGTATATGAATTTATAGAATTATCACCAAGTAGTATTGTGTTGGATGTTGATTCATGTGTCAGTTTTATACAATTCAGAATGTATGTCACTTAAGATACTGTAGGAATGGTAATGAGCCCATAAAAAGCCTCTTGAAGTGAACAATAGAACTGGAATACTAACACTGGTATTAACCTGAATAGATACAGAGGACCATGTGATAGAAGAGAGAGGAGGAGAGTGTTTACCCCCACTTTCTTGAATAATAAGAGTCTATTCAGGGGCACCTGTTTAGCTCAGTTGTTAGAGCATGGGACTTCTCACCTGAGGGTTGTGAGTTAGAGCTGCATTTTGGGTGTGGAGCCCTATTTAAAATTGAAAAGAAAAAAAATTTAAGAGTCTATTGGGGGGAAAATTTTTAAGATAGGCTATTTTTTCATTCATTAATAAATTCATTCATCCAATCATCCACTCATTGTTATAAATATTTATTGGACAATCTCCGTTTGCCAGCCACTATTCTAGTAACTGAAGATGCGAAAATGAATACAATTATCTTTTTTCTTTAAGAAGTTTACAATCTGGGGAGGAGGGTATAAATACGGAACAGATAGTTAGGGTATGATAGTAGATATTTTGGCAAATATACATACAGGGTATGTGGAAGCATATAAAATGGACATCTGATCCAGTCTAGAGAAGGGGCTAATTTTTAGAAAAGATCAGTTCTAGCACCAAAGTGTGAAAACTGAGCAGGAATAAGTCCTGCATAGTGGAGATGTAGAAGTATTTTAAGCAGAGGAAATAGCAGGGGTGAAGTCCCAGAAGTGAGTTAAAGTATGGTGGGTTTAGGTAACTACAAGTAGGCAAGAGGACTATAATAAGAGGCCTAAGAGAGTAGTGTTAAAGATGAGATTGGGGAGAGGCAAGGGCCAGGTCATGATGTGCCTTGTAGGCCGGGTGTATACGGCATGCCAAAATTTGGAATGACTTTCCACTTTGAGCAAAGACCATATTTTAATCACAAAGAAATGGAAACTAGAGGATACCAAGAGGCAACACTCTTTTCCATGCCCTGGTAATTGTACTACCAAGTGCTATTCAGGTATTACCTGGTGGTGATTTAAAATATGTCCACACATTCTTTAATACTCCTCCCTTCAGAGGGTGGAGTCTAATTCCTCCCTCCCTTGAGTGATGGCTATACAGAGTAACTCATTTCCAGTGAAGAGAATGAGTAGAAGTCATGAAGTGTAACATCCTGAGAGAGATTAGGATATAAAAGGCATTGTGGGAAATTGGAAGGGGAGGAGAACCATGAGAGACTACGGTCACTGAAAAACAACCTGAGGGTTTTGAAGGGATGGGGGTGGGAGGTTCGGGGAACCAGGTGGTGGGTATTGGGGAGGGCACGTATTGCATGGAGCACTGGGTGTGGTGCAAAAACAATGAATACTGTTACACTGAAAAGAAATTAAAAAAAAAAAAAAGGCATTGTGACTTCCCTCTTGTTATCTTGGATCACTCATTCTTGAGGATGCCATGGCATAAGGACACTCAGGCAGCTCTATGTAGAAGGTCCATGTGGCAAGGAGCTGAGGCTTCCTGCCAAGAGATATTTAAAAATGGGTTCTCCAGCCTCAATCAAGCCTTCAGGTATCTATTACTCCAACTAACATCTTGACTGCAACCTCTGGAGAACCACCCAGCTAAGTTACTCCCAGATTCCTGAATCTCAGAAATGGTGTGAAACAATAAATGTTTATTATTTTAATCCATTAAATTTAGGGGTTACTACTCAGCAATGGATAACTAAAACACACTGTATGATTGCTGGTCCTGGGCCTGAAAGAGAGATTTCCTACATTTTTAAAACAATCTCTAAGTGCAGACTTGGGCAGTCTATTCCATTGTTGGGCTTTCAGCAGTCTAAGAATCTGCCTGTCGCTCACAGCCCAGTGGGCATAATGAGGATGGGGCAAATGAGGGACCGTACTGACACCAAAATCCCCAAACGGAGGGGTTTTGACCAAGAAGCTTAACCATAATTATTGAAAAGAAATTAAATAATATCTATAGATACTGCATATAATTCTATTTCCTTCTATTGATAGGTAAGACTTTCTCTGGGAAGAAGCCAATAGACCTTGCTTAAGAACAACCCAGTTACTGTTAATCTATCTCATCAGCTTCTCAGAAGAAGGAAAAATCATCATAGGATAGTTTGCATCACTTTCCCTTGGATCAGATCATCTAGAGAAAAAGCAGAGAGATGAGGGCTTAAGTGATCATCATCCATTCCTAATGATTAGAAACCCATCTTAAATCTAATAACTTCCACATTTTTAACTCTTATTCAGACCACTCCTTTGAGTCCCAGATTTACATATCCAACTGCCTTTAAGACATCTCCATTTGGAAGTCTCAAAGATATAAAAAATCTTAAATGTCTAATATGAAATAAAATTTTGATTCTCCACCCTCACAGTGGACTTTCTAAAAGTTGCATCTTTATCCACTCAGTTGTTCAAATCAGAAACCTAGGAATACACCTCAGTTCTTCATGTTCCTTTATTTTCCACATCAAATCTATCAGCAACTGATGTTGAATTTTTTTTCTCCAAAATGAATCTTAAAATTACTGCTGTCATATTAGTCCAGACACCCTCATGTCCCATGGATTACTGCCTCAACTCCTTAACTGGCCTCCTGTTCTCTCTTCCTAAGTACTTTTCCTTTCATCATCCAGAGAGATTTTATTAAAATAAAAATTGATCATATTATTCTCCCACCTAAAACTTCTTGGTGGTTTTCTGTTCATTTAGAAGAAAATGGAAATGAAAATCTCCTGCAAACCCTTGTATGATCTGGCCTCATCTTCTCAACCTCCTTTCCTACCACTCCTTCCCTTCACTTATTCTACTTCTATCATGCCGATCTCCAAACCTTTGAGCACCGTCAAACCTTTGCTTGCCTCAGGGCCTTCTCACAGGCTTTTCCCTCTGTGCGGAATTTTGCTCTCCCATTCTTCATCAGTGGGTATCTCACCAGCTCAAAGAATCTTCTTTGCTTCTAATAATTCTAACAAACTAAATAGACAATAAAAATTTCTGAAAATCTAGTATTTTTAGGGCAATCATAAACCTGGTTTAGCTGTAAGCTGCAGTGACTTTTTTCTTAGCTCCTCCCAAAGAAAGTGACTGTGGCTCTAAAGCTGCTTACTCTGTACAGATGTATCAACTGGGAATCTCCTGTCCTGCATTGGCTTCATAATACCAAAGTGAACTTACTGGCTCACTTTACTGTGTGGTTCTCCATGGCACAGGGAAAAGGAATTTTCCCCTCTGAAGCTGAGTGATGAGTCTCCAAGAAAAAATTCTTTTGGATTGGGTGCATATGAAAGAAAGGTTTATTCCCCAGTCTTTTCACCTAAGTTTGTTGTTGAGCTACCCTGTGTCTATCTATTCAGGAAGAAAAATAATTAGAGACAGCAGCAGATAGAGAATGGCAGTGGAGCAACCTGCACACTCGATTGGCTGACAAGGATGCATGGGCCAGTAGGCATCTCAGGCTGAGCTGCCTTGCCAGTATGCAGAGGATTGATCGCCAGATGAGGCACTCAGTTTGCAATAAAGTACTGATGGTGGAAGCTCATGGTAGTGATGGTGATGGGGCTGGGAAGGTGGGCTGAAGACGTAGAGCTGGAGCTACATCTCCCAGAACACAGCCCTGCAGTAAGGAGGGTGCTCAGGGATCTCTGAAGCACTCACACATAAGCCGTGTGTGGCTTACCACACAGAAGGCCTCAATAGCTAGTGAATGTTGGCTAGAGAAAGAATGACAGCCAAAGTGGCTAGCCCATTTCCTAAGAGGCTAGAACTGTAGTGCTGAAGTTGAGAAACACTAGGGATTAAGGACTTTTCTGTAAAATAATGTCACCATTCCACTATAATGTCCTTCAGTTAGCTAGTTCTTTCTAAAGGAAAGTAACATTTGAATCTAGCATAGGATTTAATTTTGGTCAGGAATGAAACAAATGTTGGAGAAAGGAAAATATTGACAATTCTGGGCTAACCAAAATTAGATTTGCTTTAATAACTGCTTTTTATGTATCTGTTCTTGTCCCCAAAGAAATTCATAAGTTTCCCCACAGCTTCAAATCATCCCAGGTTAGAATCTAATTCATTTCTTTAAAATATAATTTATTTTTCTGCCTTGCTCTCAATTTTAGTTATGTTTTTACTTTAGAATCAAGGAACATAAAGAGGAAGAAGAAAGAAGGAGAAAACATGAAGAAAGGGATGCTAAGGAAATAAAGCGACAGAATGCATTATATGAAATAGAAATGAGGAAAAAACTAGAAAAGAAAAAAGAAGAGATAAATGAAAGCAGAAAACTGTTTTTTGTAAGTAAAAAATACAGCATTTCTTCAAAATATGTATAGAGTCCAGTACATGACTTTTAATATATTTTTTATAAAAAAAATTGTGGAGTAGAAAAGAAGTTGTCATTAAGTTGGGTTTCTAAATATACTTTGAGGGAGCTGTATTTGCTATGGATTTATGTGGACGTGCTCTCATGCATGAACAATAGAGGAAAGAATGAGACTTTTTTCCAAGTGAATACATTTTCTTGTCCTTTTTAAAAGAGATTTTACTTACTTATTTGAGAAAGAGATCACAAGCAGGTTGAGGGGCAGAGGGAGAAGCAGCCTCCCCACTAAGCAGGGATTCCCATGCAGGGCTCAATCCCAAGGCTCCAGGATCATGACTTGAACTGAAAGTAGATGCTTCACCAACTGAGCCACCCAGGGACCCCACATCTTCTTGTCCTTTAAATGAAAGTTGTGAGGAATGAATGGAGTAATATGTGTCCCGTGTCTGTGTCACTGTTTAGAAGTACTCAGTAAATGTAGTAGTTGTTTTGTGCCTATTGCAACTCACTTTATTTTGTAATTTTTTATGTTCTTTTCTCTAAAATTAGTTTTTATTCTTAACTAATACATGCACAGAATTAAAACATCAAACACCACCAAAAAGCTTAAAATAAGAGTAGCAGTTCTTTGCTTTATCCCTTCTGCTTCATGGAGACAATCACTTCCAGGTTCTTTTAGTTGTTTGTTTTGATATGAAATTATATTCTAAATAATCTGTATATTTTAAAAATATATATCTAATTCTAAAGATATGCATCTTGATTTATCAATTTTAGACATTTTCTGTCTGGCCTGGTAGTTGAGGATTTAGCTCTTTCTAATGCTGTCCCTTTCCCATTCTCCCCTTCCCCTGAAATAATTTTGTCGCAATTTTAGCTAAATCATTATTATTATAAAATATTGTTCTCTGAGAAGCCAACTAATATACCATGATTATATTTCTTTGCTTGCAAAAATGTTTTTCCAAGATTAAAATAATTGTGTATTTGCTTTGATGACTGTATACCTCAGTTTTTTTCCATATGTTCTGTAAGTTCTGTCAAATGTATGTTGATATTAGTGTTCAAATATTCATCTAAGTAATATTAAATTATCTCTGTTCTTGATTTTCTTAGAGTTCCCCCATGCAAGTCTGTCCTTCTCTAGGCCGCCTGCCCAGCTGTCATTCTGGGACTTCCCTGAGTCACTTTCCTGGGCTGCAGTTCCCATTTCCTGAATTCCATGCCCTCCTTTTTCTTAGTTTACTTCTTCATCTTACTGAAATACATCTTTGAGTAACTTCCTAAGAAAGGATATACAGGTCAATTTTTAAAATTCTCATCTGAAAAGGTTATCATTTAAAGCCATATTTGCTTTATTGTTTGAGTGGACATAGAATTCTGGTTCAGAATTCAGAATTTTGTATTCATGATTTCATGATCATCTGACTTCCAGTATTGCTATTTAGAAGTATGATGACATTTTATATGGCATTTTGTATTTTATTTTTCTCTCTCTCTTTCTGAAAGATTTCTGGGTCATTTTTACTTCACAGTGAAATACGTTGGTGTAGTTCTTTTTTATTATTTTGCTGAGCTCTCAGTTGATGCTTTCAATCTGAAAACATATATTCCTTTCATCCTGGAAGCTCTTCGTATTTTGTTTCTTGTATAATCTTCCATTTTGTCTCTTCTGTTCTAGAACCCCTCTGATATACATTGGACTTTCTGAATTGATGTTGTAATTAAAAAAAAAAAAAACTTTTCTAACTTTTTTAGTTAGGGGAAGGCGCAAAGGTAATAGTACCTTAAATTTTCAAGTGCAGAGGTAGTCATTCCAAGGCTGATATGGCAACTCCAGAATCAACAGGGACTGAAACAACTTCTCTCTCTCTCTCTCTCTCTCTCTTTTTTTTTTTTTTTTTGCTTTGCTATTCTTGAAACCTAGATGGCTTCTATCATCAAAGTTGCCCCATGGCCCTGAATGGCTGCAGGAGCTCTTGCTCTCATATCCACATTCCAGGCAGCAAGAAGGAAGAGAAGATGGGACAAAAAAGAATGCCCAACCATCTATTCTCCTTTTAAGGAACATTTCCAGAAGTCATTAGTGATTTCTACTAAATCTCATTAGTCATAATTAGTCATACTTAGCTGAAGAGAAAGCTTGGAAATATAGTCTTTTTAGACTAGCATGTTGCCACTCTGAACAAAATCTGGGTCCTGCTACTAACGCAGAAAAAAAAAAGAAGCTTAGGTAGGCAATTAATTATTCCTGCCATTTTTTGGTTTTCATTTGACTTTGAGAGTTATTCCCAAATTTGTCTTTTAAGCTTTCTATTGAATTTTAAATTTAGCTACCAAGGGGCACCTGGGTAGCTTAGCCAGTTAAGTAAGGATCCAGCTTTTGATTTTTTTTTTTTTCCCAGCTCTGGATTTCAGTTCAGGTCATGATCTCAGGGTCATGGAATTAAGCCCTAAGTTGGGCTCCATGCTCAGCGCAGAGTTTGTTTGAGATTCTCTCTCTCCCTTTCCCTCTGCTCCTCCTCCTTGCTTGCTCTCTCTCTCTCAAATAAATAAATCTTTAACAAAATAAAATAAGCTACCAAATTAAGCTACCAATTAACTACTAAAGTTTTAATTTCTAAAAGAGTTTTACCTGTAATGCTATTGTTCCTTTTGCATAAAATCTTACTCTTATTCCATGGGTGCAATATTTTTATCTCTCCAAGACACATTGGAATGGGACAGACTTTTAAATGCTAATGCTACCACTAAGTAGCTATGTAACCTTGAGCTGAGGCTTTCAACTTTTAAAAATGAGAATTAATTTTGTGTTAATTAACTCTATTCTTTACTATTTTAAAAAAATCTGTATGAATATTATAATAAACTTAGAAAAAAACAGCAAAATAGGGGCGCCTGGGTGGCTCAGTGGGTTAAAGCCTCTGCCTTCGGCTCAGGTCATGATCCCAGGGTCCTGGGATCGAGCCCCGCATCGGGCTCTCTGCTCAGCAGGGAGCCTGCTTCCTCCTCTCTCTCTCTCTGCCTGCCTCTCTGCCTACTTGTGATCTCTGTCTGTCAAAAAAAAAAAAAAAAAAAAAAAACCAAAAAAACCCACAGCAAAATATAACTTTTAAGAAATCATTTAGAACAACCACCTTTAACAGTTTGATATTGTTATTAGCTTCTCATGTTGACTAATGCTTCTTCTAACCAAATTATGGGCTTTTAAAGGTAATAGCCATAAGATAGGAGAGTACTTAAGAATGGTAAGCATAATAGACCCTGGATTAAAAATATATTGGAAGATTAAATGTTGCATCTTTCACTTCAATTGGTTTCTACTTATAGTAACTAAATACACTAACATATCTATATATCCAGGCTACTGTGTTCAAAGTTACCTATTTTTGTGATCTAATTCAGGCTGGAGTGGTAGAATATATGCTGATATGAACAGATTTATATTTTTTGTTTTGAAACATAATGACCTATATTAAAATGTTTTGTTAGAATATATATCTGTATCTTGTGTATGTGGGAAAAGAAAGTCTGGACAAGAAACTAGTTTCACAGTGATCATGTCTGGTAGGGGAATTAGGAATATAGGGAGATAGACAGTGGATGGGGAAAGAAAGACACTTTATACTGTGTATCTATTAAATATTTTTAATTTGTGTACCATATAACTATATTAACTATTTAAACATTAAATGAAAATATTTAATGTACATTTTCTGATTATGAAGTTTTTTAAAGATTTGGTTTTTTTAAGATTTTATTTATTTATGAGAGAGAGAGAACAAGTGAGGGGAGGGGCCAAGGGAGAAGCACACTCCCTGCTGAGCAGGGAGCCTGACATGGGCTTGATCCTAGGACCCTGAGATCTTGAACTGAGCCAAAGGCAGATGGTTAACTGACTGAGCCATCCCCACATCCCTTATTCAATTATTTGATAGAGAGAGTGAAAGCATGGGTGGGGGGGGCAAAGAGAGAGGAAGAGAATCTCAGGCAGACTCCTCTCTGAGTATGGAGCCCAATGTGAGGCTCGATCTCACAAGCCTGAGATCATGACCCCAGCCAATGAAACCAAGAGTTGGCTGCCTAACTGACTGAGCCAGCAAGCCTCCCCTAGAATTATTTTTAATTTTATTTATTTAATTATTTTTTATTTTAATTACATATTTTAAAGAAATGAGATATTTGAAAGGAAATACAGAAAAGCATTAAGACAAAAAGTCACATATATAATCTCATACCCCAGAGATTAACTATTAACATTTGATACATTTCTCATTATATCATTATAAACTTGTATATCATTATAAACTTGTATATCATTATAAACTCGTACGTTTATATGTTTGCAAAACTGAAATATGCTATGTAGTATTTTATATTCTCCTTTCACCCCACTTACTCATTATTTGTATCTTCCCATATCATTGAGAATATAATTTATTTAACCGTTTTTTCATTATTAAAGATTTGGAAGTTGTTTCCAGTTTTTCACTCTTATAAATGACTTTGGGATAAAGTACATGGTACGTAAAGCTTAATGCATATCTCTGATTGTTTCTTTGGGATAAATTTCCAAGAGAGAAATAACTGAGTCAGAAGCTCTGACCATTTAACAGGTTCTTGTTAGATATTCATATGTTGAAAGATATTTTTCTTTGCAATAGGATAATACATAATTTTTCCCCCAAGGAAAATATGAATGACAAAAATATCATCAAAGCGGTAGAATGGCAGCAGCAAGAGGAGGAAGATGAAAAGATTAGAAAATTTATCAAAGCTAAAAAGCGTCTTATGCAAATGGGGAAAGAAAAAGAAGCTGAAACACACAGGTAAGTTTTTAAAAGTAATTCATGTAATTAATGAAGTACTACCTGAAATTATTATAAATCAGAAGTTGTGATATATGAGAGTAATTTTTAAGAATAAGTCATTATAAGGTGCCTGGGTGGCTCAGTCAATTAAGCGTCTGCCTTCAGCTCAGGTGATCCCAGGGGACTGGAAAGACTGCTTCTCCCTCTGCCTCTCTCTCTCTCTGTTTCTGTCATTCATAAATAAATAAATAAAATCTTTTGGGATGCTGGGTGGCTTAGTCTGTTAAGCGTCTGCCTTTGGCTCAGGTCATGATCCCAGGGTCTTAGGATTGAGCCCCACACTGGGCTTCTTGTTCAGCGGGGAGCCTGCTTCTCCCTCTGCCTGCCACTCCCCCTGCTGTGTGCTCTCTCTCTCTGACAAATAAACAAATAAAGTCATTAAATAAATTTTTTTAAAGAGTAAGTCATTATATATAACTAGGGCATTTAGTGACATGATGGTCTCAGAGATAGGGTTCCCTTGGACTATCAAGGACATTTCTCTGGTAGATGGTTGGAAATAGTGAAATCTCTGCAGTAGGGGAGGGATATGAGCTAGAGATGGCTTTGTGAGCGTTTGATATATAAGTGGTAGTTGGAACTGGGGATACAGGTGAGCTCACCTATGGTGAGTAGGTAAGAAATGAAGGTGGCGTATTCCCTTGGGAAGTCCATATTTAAGGGTCAAATGGACAAAGAAGATCATGTAAAGACCAAAGAATAGTTTCCAGAAATTGGAAGAAAATCAGAGAAACAACCAAGAGAGTTTCCATAAGAAGAGAGCAGTCTCAGGGCGCCTGGGTGGCTCAGTGGGTTAAGCCTCTGCCTTTGACTCAGGTCATGATCCCTGGGTCCTGGGACTGAGCCCTGCATCGGGCTCTCTGCTTGTCAGGGAGCCTGCTTCCCTCCCACCGCCCGGCCTGCCTCTCTGCCTACTTGTGATCTCTGTCTGTCAAATAAATAAAATCTTTAAAAAAAAAAAAAAAAGAAGAGAGCAGTCTTTGGTGTTAGATCAATAGAGGGATTAAATGAGATTTTAAAAAAGATTTATGTATTTATTTTAGAGAGAGAGAGTGGGAGTGGGCACAGGGAGGGAGAGAGTCTTAAGCAGACTGTGCACTGAGTGTGGAGCCCAACAGGGAGCTTGATCTCACAACCCTGAGATCACAACTAGAGTGGAAACCAAGAGGTGGACACTTAACTGACTGTGCTACCCAGATGCCCCTAAATGAGATTTTAAAAAGGAAATGTCCATCAGATATGGAGGCCATTGCTTACTTGAGTGAGAAGTTTAGGATGAAGTAAGAGAGGAGGCCAGTTGCAGTACCTTGTGTTTCTGTCTACATCCCACTTTTGCCTTGTGCAAAATGTTCCAATCTCATGTGGAGTATTTACTAAGGCCCATAAGGCTCTCCACCATCTTAATTCCCAGGTGAACCCAGCCTCATTTCTTGAACTTTATCGCATACTATTATTCTCTCCTTCTTTGCCTCCTCATCACTCACACTGGACTTCTCCTATATCTTCTCTGGGGAATTCTGACCTCCCTAAACTATTTCTAAAGAATCATTACTCAGATGTCACCTTCTCAATGAGGCCTTCCCTGACCATCTTAATTAAAATTACAGCCCAACCCCACATTGTTTATGTTTACTTTTTCCTCATTCCTCATTTTAATTATTTACTTTGTTAACTATCCCTCTACCCCAGCTGTAATGAAAATTCTAGAACAGAGATTTAATGTTTTTGTTTACTGTTATATTCCCAGCACCTGGAATAGTTTCTGGAACATGGTAGGCAATCAATAAAAGTGTTTAGAGGGCACCTGGGTGGCTCAGTGGGTTAAAGCCTCTGCCTTCGGCTCAGGTCATGATCCTGGGGTCCTGGGATCGAGCTTCACATCAGGCTCTCTGCTCAGCAGGAAGCCTGTCTCCCCCTCTCTCTCTGCCTGCCTCTCTGCCTACTTGTGATCTCTCTCTGTGTCAAATAAATAAACGAAATCTTTAAAAAAAAAAGTGTTTAGAATATTGTTGAAAGTCTAGACGCAGTATCACCTTTCCCATGAAGCCTTCCTTTTTTCTCATCTGCCTATGTCACTTTCTAGCTTTCTCATGGTGTGAATCACCCTTTGCTATGTATTGTTATTTGCATAAATGTCTTTTCTCCACTTTAGACTATAATTTCCTTGGGATATGCACTGTGTCCTTTCTTCTCACTTCTCCTACATAGCTTTGCAAATTCACTCAATACATTAGTGATTCTGTCACATCTAAATTAAAAAGTATTTTTCAACCAATCCCAAATGAAAATGCCCCTATTCCTTTAACAAATACCTAGTTATTGTTAATGACATGCCTGTCACCATTCTCGGCTCTGAACTAGAGAGAGGACTTACCCATTCTCTGACCTCAGGAATCTCATAGTGTAAAAGGACAGTTATCTATCTTCATATAAATAGATGAAGTCGGGGCACCTGGGTGGCTCAGTGGGTTAAAGCCTCTGCCTTCAGCTCGGGTCATGATCTCAGGGTCCTGGGATTTAGCCCCGCATCGCATCGGGCTCTCTGCTCAGCAGGGAGCCTGCTTCCTTCTCTCTCTCTCTGACTGCCTCTCTGCCTACTTGTGATCTCTGTCTGTCAAATAAATAAATAAAATCTTAAAAAAAAATAGATGAAGTCAGGGGCATCTGGTGGCTCAGTTATTAAGCGGCTGCCTTCGGCTTGGGTCGTGATCCCAGGGTCCTAGGATCAAGCCCCGCATCAGGCTCCCTGTGTGGCAGGAAGCCTGCTTCTCCCTCTCCTGCCCCCCTGCTTGTGTTCCCTCTCTTGCTGTGTCTCTCTCTCTCTGTCAAATAAATAAATAAATAAATAAATAAATAATAGATGAAGTCAGTAAAGTGCTATGAATAAATTATAAACAGACTATATAGTAAGAGGATGGATTTATTCAGGTTTTGATAACTTTTACTAGATATTTTTAAGGTTTCATTTAAAGAAAGACCTTTATTTTATAACCTAAGCCTCCAACATTAGAGGGAACAGGGTGTCTGATTAAGTATTTTGAAAATTTTTCATTGTGAGAATTTTAATACTTTATTTCCTACCTACACACACACACACACACACACACACACACGCACACACGCATGTACTTACACAAGATATTTGTATTACTCCCTTTAGATTTTTAAAATATACTTCATTCTAAAAATAAAGTATTAAAAATAGTCTTCACTTAAAATAATCAGTACATATATGAGGAACAATGAGTCTCCTTTCAGTTTTGTAAAAAACTATAAAATATCCTATTTCTCATGAAATTATTTTGGCTCATAACAAATCTATTCATGAAGATTTAACAAATAATGGTTATTTTGTTACAGGCTAATGGAAGAAAGGAGAGAAAGAATAAATAACTTTCTGAGTGAACTCATGAAAGAGAAACTTGACAATGAAGATTTGATTATTGCTAGAGATACTGCAGAAGCTGAGGCTGAACAGGAAAAAAAAGAAAAAGAAAAATATGAAAAAAACAAAGCAGAATTAAAAGCAATTGCAGAATATAGAGCTGTTGTGGTAAGCAATTCAATTATGACAAATAAAACTTTAAAAAAAAAATTAAGTCCTGTGCTCGCTTTGGCAGCACTTATACTAAAAAAATTAAGTCCTTTCCACTGTAGTTTCCACTCCTTCAGCTTCTCTGACAAAAAACTAGCAAAGATCTGAAAAATAATGTATGAGTTATCTTCCTATATTCTTGAAGTCAGGCCATGTTTAATTTCTAATGGAAGCTCACATGATAATCAATTACAAATAAGATATTCATAGACACAAAATAATAATCTCTTTTGTTGCAGAACCATCTGAAATGCAAACATTGTTAGTCACTTAATATACATTTGAATGTTTTTAAGACTAACAAAATACAAATTACCCTATTGCATTTCTGTATTTCTTAATCCTTCAGATAATCCTTATGTCCTACATAATTGACTGTTGTAATATTTAATTTAGTTTATAAACATTATAGCAATTAATTTTTTACCTACAAATATTCCTCTACCTTGGGAAGAGCTTGCTATTCTGTTCCTATATATTTTTTTTTAAACCAGTATCATTCAAGTTTTCATTGTGTGTTTCCTGTTATTTGAGAAATAGAACAAAACCAAAGTAAACCAACCATGTAGGAATCAGCCCAGATTCATCTAACTTTTGCCCTTGCGGTTGCTCCTGGCTTTCTGCTTGGAGCTTCCTAACACTACTTTATTAGCACTGGTTGATTTTTTAAAAAAATGTTTTTTCTCTTTGCCTTTTAACATCTAGATGAAAAATAAAGAGGAAGAAGAAAGACAGAGGAAACTAGATGCCAAAGAACAATTGCTGGCTATCATGGAAGCAGATCAGATTTTCCAAGAGCATGAGAAGGAGAAAAAAAGCAAAGCTGATAAAGAACGTCAAGAACTTCGAGATGCCCATATTCAGCAAATGGTAATTATTCTTAAATGTTTATACTTATTTTAACAGTAAATATGTAATGTAGAATTCATGCTAGTTTTCTGTTTCCCAGGTGGTTTCATCTGTCAAATAAGATCAAATGACCATTATGGTTATGACACAATAAAATATATAAAAAATGTGGAGTTAATTTCTCTTTTTATCTGTATTGAAGTTCCCATACTAGGTTTATGTCCTTTGCACAGATATTTATCCTTCTATTTACTGTACATACTAAAGAAAATGCAAATTCATATGGCAGGCCATGATGCTTATCTTCTTCGTTTTACTTTTTCTTCCCTCTTTATAACTATAGCCCAGAGATTATGTTGTTTGGGAGCTCATAGGTTTCGAAGTTGTGGTGCTAGGGGTACCAGAAATTTTAGAACACACATAGAAGACGTGGCATTTCATCATTTATGACTTAAAACTGTTTTCCAAAATGGCTGTACCATTTTCCATTCCTACCAGCAACATATGCGAGGACCAATTGTTCTATATCCTCATCAACACTTGTTTTTGTTATCCTAAACGATTTCTAGTGCAGTGATATGTCTTGGTGTTGTTTTGCATTTCCCTAAAGACTAAAGATTTTGAACATATGTTCATGTCCTTTATAGACATTTGTGTGCCTTCTTTTACGAAGTGTGTATTCAAATCTTTTGGCAATTATTCAATTGGGTTGTTTGTGGAGTTTTTAAAATAAATTATTTATTTGAGAGAGAATGCACAAGCATGGGGCAACAGCAGAGGGAGAGGAAGAAGCAGACTCCCTGCTAAGCAGGGAGTCTGACATGGAGCTCCATCCCAGAACCCTAGGATCATGACCTGAGCCAAAGGCAACTGAACCCCAAGCACTCCTGGGATGTTTCCTTATTATTGTGTTTAACATTTTTAAAAAATGTGGTAGAATATACATAAAATTTGCCATTTTAACCATTTTTCAGTGTACCAGTTCAAGGCCATTTAGTGCATTTACTATCACCACTGCCCATCTCCATAACTTTTTCATCATCCTACACTGAAATTCTATACCTTTTCATTCCCCCTTTCCACCAGTCCCTGGGTGACCACTATTCTACTTTCTGTCCCGGTAAATTTGAATATTCCAGGTACCTCATAATAGTGGGATCATATCTGCCCTTTTGTATCTGTATTATTTTACTTAGCATAATATCTTCAAGACTCATCCATGTTTTAGCATGTGTCAGAATTTCCTTTTTATATTAAGGCTGAATAATATCCTATTATACATATAGACCTTATTTTATTTATACATCCATCCATCAGTGGACATTTGGGTTGTTTCCATCTTTTGGCTATTGTGAATAATCCTTCTGTGGATAGGGTATTCACCTATCTGTTGAGTCCTGCTTTCAATTCTTTTTTTTTTTTTTTTTTTAAGATTTATTTATTTGACAGAGAGAGAGTACAAGTAGGCAGAGTGGCAGGCAGAGGGAGGAGCAGGGAGTCCGATGCGGGACTCGATCCCAGGACCCTGGGATCATGACCTGAGCCAAAGGCAGCTGCTTAACTGACTGAGCCACGCAGGCGTCTGAGTCCTGCTTTCAATTCTTTTGTCTATGTATACAGAAACAGAATTGCCAGATCATATAGTAATCCTAGGTGTAACTTTTTTAAGAACCACTGTTCTATTTCCTTTTTTTCTTTTTAAGATTTTATTTATTTTGAGAGAGAGAAAGAGAGTGTGCAAGCAGGGGGAGTGGCAGAGGGAGAGAGTGAATCCCAGACTCCATGCTGGATTTGGAGCCCTACCCAGGGCTCAGTCCCACAGCTCTGAGATCATGACCTGGGCTGAAATCAAGAGTCAGACAGGTGCTGACTGAGCCACCCAGGTGCCTCTTGAATGACTATACTGTTTTCTATAAAGCTCTACCACTTAACATTCCCACCAGCAATATTCAAGGGCTTTAATTTCTCTGAATACTCAACATTTGTTGTGGTCTGGGTTTGTTGTTGATGGTTTTGTTGTTTATGACAGCTATCAAAATAGGTTTGAAGTGGATTTCACTTGTGGTTTTCATGTGCATTTCCCTAATGATTAGTGGTATTGAGCATCTTCTTCTGTTTATTAGCCATTTTGGTTCAGCCTGAAGACTTCCTATAGCATGTTTTATAGCACAAGTGGGTTAGCAATCGATCACTTTAGTTTATGTGTTTGTGGAAATGCCTTTGTCTTCATTTCATTGGGTATGAAATTACTGGGTATCATTCTTTCCCAGCCCTTTGAATATATTGTTCCATCATCTTCTGGCCTTCATTGTTTATCATTAGCAATCTGCTGTTAATCATATTGTTGGTCCCCTAAATGTGATGCATCATTTTTCTCTTGCTGGTTTCAAAAATTCCTCTTTATATTTTTCGCTTCCAGTAAATTGACAGTTTGCTTGACAGTCAACCAATAATGTGGGTGGGGCTTATGTTCAGTTCATTAATAAAATGATTTTAACCCTGGTGCACAAGCGATGTGTGGGTTGAGGATATTATTCCTAAGAACGGCAAATTCACAATTTCCCCCAGGCTTCTAATTTTTGCAAACTCTTTGGGGTCCCTTGTGTGAATGTGTAGTTTATCAATGAGACAAGGATGTCTTCAGCCATTCTATGCCCATCTCACTTCCAGAATCTTTCCCTTCAATTTCTAGCTGCTTTTCTACTCAATCCAAATGGAATCTGCCATCATTGTCCAGCAAATCTGCAAGTTTTCACCACCTGAGCTGGAGGGATAGCAATATCCCCCAGGCAATCTTGCATTTCTTTTCTTTTCTTTTCTTTTTTTAAGAAGGATTTTTTTTAAGGTTTTATTTGTTAGAGAGAGAGAGAGAGCGAGAGAGCGAGCGAGCACAGGCAGACAGAGTGGCAGGCAGAGGCAGAGGGAGAAGCAGGCTCCCCTCCGAGCAAGGAGCTGGATGTGGGACTCGATCACAGGACGCTGGGATCATGACCTGAGCCAAAGGCAGCCGCTTAACCAACTGAGCCACCCAGGTGTCCCCAATCTTGCATTTCTTACCTGATTTAGTAGCAGTTTTTCATGAAAAAACATTTCTCAAGTAGTTGCTTATACATGGTCATTTAACAGTGCTTTGAAATGGGAATTTCAATAATTAAATAATAAGCTTGTTTTTTATAGAGGGGAAATGGCCAACCTCTTCATGTAGCAATTGACAGAAGTAGGATCTGCCATATTATTTTTAAGCAAATCCCAGATATCATTTCATCAATGTATATTTAAGTATATATCTCTCAAACTCAGGGACTCTTTACAAATTTACATAATCACAATTCCATTATTACATCTAAACCAATTAATATTCAGTGTTTAAATTTCCTTTAAATTGCCTTGTATTTTTTTAGTTTGTTGGTTTTTAATTTTTTTTTTTTTTTTAAGTAGACTCCATGTGCAGTGTGGGTCTTGAACTCAAGACCCTGAGATCAAGAGTCACATGCTTTACGGACTAACCCAGCCAGGCACCCCTTAGTTTGTTTTAATCAGGATCAAATAAGGTTCATATATCCTATTTGGTTGATATGTCTTTCAAGTCTCTTATCTAACACTCCTTATCCACCCCTATCCTCTCTTAAGTTCTTAAGTTCTCTCTTTTTGTCTTTATTGTTTCTTTTACAACTTACTTGTTGAGGGTTTTTATTGGTTTACAGGGATTGTCTTTTTGAATTACTACAGCCTGGATTTTTATGGATGAACCCCTGTTGTGTAGTTTATTATGTTTCCTGCATTTCAGGTAAAATCTAGTTGAGGTCAGATTCAGGTTCAAATCTTTTGGTGAAAACTCCTCTTATGTGGTGTTGTATACTTCCATCAGAAGGCACATGGAACAGCCTTTGATGATTATTGCCTCGATCTCTTAGTTCATGAGGTGGCAAGATACTGTTATTCTCTCATTTTTTCTTACTCATTTGCTCAAGTCTTCAAAGAACTTTTCATGATCAACAAGTCAGTTTCCCTAAGGTAGAGTTTTTAAAGAAAAGACAGAATACTTGATCCCTTCCCTTTATTTTCCAGTATTCAAAATAATTAGCCCTCTAGCATCTTCTAAGATGCTTGTTACTTTACCCCCAGCTGTTGTAATTTTTAGGAATTTAAAACGATGTTTTAAAAGTTTCTTTATAAACCTATTTATGCTTAATGCAATAAAAATTGAGGCATCAATCATATGATCCATTATGATAATCCTTCCCTTCCCCTGTCACTTCATTTCTGTACTTCAGATGTTTCTCCTTGCTTCCTTAGTATCTTTCCACCAATTGCTATCAAACATATCCTAGTTGCTCTGTAAGTTACTAAATTATAGCATTTTACTTTTTATGAGAGTGGTTTTAGCTTTTTCTGATTTCTCAGTCTTTTTGAAGGTTTTTCTACTTTTTCAAACTCCTGGTATTTTATCACCAATTCAACAAATAGCACATAAGCCCTTTTTTTTTTTCAGCATATAAACCTTAATTTCGAATTGTATTTGAATTTGAATTTGAGTTAAATTCCAAAAAATTGGTGTTTAATATGTTATTATTGCTCTATTTATTTATAAATTTCAGTGTACAGTAGTTATCAGGTTTGGGCTCTTTTATACTGAAGTGTTGGTTACTGATTTAGGAAAATATTTTCATAAATATTAAAGATATTCATATAAATATTCATATAATTTGATAAAATTTGATAAAATCACTCAATTTTTGATAAACTCAAATTCAGCATTTCTTAAAATCCTGCTAAGACAAAAAGTTGTCAATCAAACCTCATTAAAATCACCTCATATAATCAGTTAAAAGAACAATGTTTTTGCAAACATAAAGAGTTAAAAGAAAAAAAATTATGAGATATAAATTGGCTTTTGGTAAATCGTTTAGAGTACTTACTCCACTCAGTTCCAGATCAACCAACATACATTGGTAAATGTCACTTGTTACAACTGCAAGTTCCTGGGAAAATAAAATGTAATTGGTTTAATTTGGTTTAGATATTCACTCCTGATTTAACCTTATTTGGCTGGTTTAACCAATATACATATACAATATATGTATCATATATAAAAATATATATGATACATATATATTGGTTTATATATATACATATATATGTGTATATGTATATATAGGTTTAATTTGGTTCAGATATTCACTCCTGATTTAACCTTATTTGGCTGGTTTAACCAATATACATATATGTGTGTACATATATATATATACACAT
>NW_019154085.1:66465987-66492097 GCF_002288905.1 Enhydra lutris kenyoni | reverse complement strand
ACACACACACACACACACACACACACACACACACACACACACACACACACACACTAACCTTATTTGGCTGATTTAACCAATATACATGGTATATTGGACTGACTCAGAATGGTGGATTTCAGTGAGTTCCTCCAGAATAGCAGATGGCGGGAAGGGCACCTGTCTGGCTCAGTTGGAAGAACATGCAACTCTTCATCTCAGGAGATGGTGTGTTTGAGCCCCACATTGTGTAGAGATTAAGAAAAAAAAGGATAGTGGATAGGTTGGAGGCAGTGATTGGTAGGTCTTCTATACCTGCCAAAGTACACATTTTTATAAATGGTAGAAACAGGATTCTTTTTTAAACATATAATGTATTATTAGCCCCAGGGGTACAGGTCTGTGAATCATCAGGCTTACACACTTCACAGCACTCACCATAGCACATACCCTCCCCAATGTCCATAACCCAACCACCCTCTCTCTCTCCCCCTCCCCCCAGCAACCCTCAGTTTGTTTTGTGAGATTAAGGGTCTCTTAGAGTTTGTCTCCCTCCTGATCCCATCTTGTTTCATTTTAGAAACAGGATTCTAAACTCAGTTATTTTTTACCTAAAATTCATGCTTTTAACTACTTTGTTATATTGTTTGAAGATATGTTATTGCAGAAGGCTATTTCATTGAGCCACTGCTTGGAGCATACTACTGTGAGAAACACGGGAGTTTCTGAAATTATAGTATGTATGGGTGCCCCTTGAACAATACAGGTTTGACTGTGGGGTCTGCTTGTACATGGATTTTTTTCAACACATACATTGGAAAATTTTTTTGAGATTTGTTACCATTTGAAAAAACTTGGAGATGAATCACATAGCCTAGAAATATGAACCCCCCAAATTAAGAAAAAGGTATTATTTTGAGAACGCAGCATATTATACATATGTGCATACAAAATGTGTCAACTTTATGTTATCAGTAAGGCTTCTGGTCAATCATAAACTTTTAGAAGTCTTTTGGAGTCAAAAGTTATACATGAATTCTTTACTGTACCAGGAGTTGGTGTCCCTAACCCCCATGTTGTTCAAGGGTCACATGTAGTTTTTAAGTCAGAAATTGTTACCCATCAGTGAGTTTAGAAAATTCTATCTACAACTTTAAATGCTATGGATACTTAGAAAATTGATCTCTACCAATACGAAATTGCTTTTTTTTTCTTTCCCATATAGGCCCAAAATAAATTTAATGCAAAGCAAGAAAAACAAGAAGAATTAGAGTATTACAGACTTACTGAAGCTCTTGTGGCTGAAAAGGAAAAGGAATTTCAGGATTATGCCAGAGAAGTAATTGAACTTGAGTCTGAATCAACAAATAAGTATATCTATCCTCTTGTAAAAGCTGTACGGGAAGGACATGGAGGTGGCCGTGGACCAGTTTTTGTGGACAGAGGTGGATTAAGACCCAGTTATCAGGCAAATGATGTCACTGGAGTCCAGCTCCCTTTTTATAACTCTCAGGGATCAAAATATAGTAATTTTCAAAAGTCTAAGGGAAGGCTAGGTTTTACACGGTAGAAAAAAGTTTATTTTTGATTGAGAAGACTAAGTTGTAGCTAATATTATGAGCTACAAATAAGTGAATTTTATGATTGTAATTTATTAATAAAACTGCTCTTCATCGAAGTGCAATTATGTCTGTTTAATATCCATCACTACCAAAGTTTAACAAATCCCTTTGATAATGCATATGCAACAGTGTAATTTTAGCCTTTAAAAATATGTATTCAGTAGCACTAAGTAGAACTATAATATTGTACAACCATTACCATACCTAGTTCCAGAATGTTTCATTCCTCCAAAGGGAAACCCTGTACCTAAACAGTCACCTCCCACTTCCCTTCTCTCCAGCCTCTGGCAACCACTGTTTCTATGGATTTGCCTATTTTGGATATTTCATGTAATTATATGGAGTCATACTGTGGCCTTTAGTGTCTGGCATTTTTTTCAGGTTTCATCCAAGTTTTACCATTATCAATACTTTGGTCCTTTTCATAGCTAAATAATATTCCATTGGAGGCATTATTCTCTTCAGCCGAAATTTATTTATCCTTCAGTACTTTTTAGTTTCAAACACTACCAATATTATTACTAACAACAGGATTACAGAGTTTATGACTTGTGGCTTGTTTTGCAGAGTGTATCTCACTAGACATGTGCAAATTACTGTTTTTGAGTTACTTGAAGTAATTTTTCTACAAGTAGTTATATGAGCAATTTGATACAGGTGACCGTGCATCAATCTGACTCAAAGGTTTGAGTTGTACAATAACTAAGTTTCACACATTCCACTGGTGAATGTGTTTAAGAGTGAAATACAGGTTATTTTCCTTTTTCGCAGGGCTACAAAATTGTTTGGTAGTTCTTATGGCCTACGGTTGCCACCATATTAAAAATTACCCAGATGCAAAGGCTCAATGAACTAATAAACTCAGGGAGCCTCTGCCATGTATCTTTTTCTTTAAATTGTTATAGAAAGTACTACACTATACATTTCTAGGTTTTGTTTTGTTTTGTTTTTGACAGACAGAAATCACAAGTAGGCAGAGAGATTGGAGGAAGCAGGCTCCCCGCCGAGCAGAGAGCCCGATGCGGGGCTCGATCCCAGGACCCTGGGATCATGACCTGAGCCGAAGGCAGAGGCTTTAACCCACTGAGCCACCCAGGCGCCCCTACATTTCTAGTTTTGGATAAAGCTAGCTTCACATTACAAAACAGGAAACATGTTTCTACAAAATGGCTCATCTCATGTTTTATAACCAACCTAATCTGAGTGAAGAACATAAAACATTACTAGTTTTCTTCCCTTATGTAAAGTTTCATTTTATTACTTTTTTTAAAAAAATATTTTATTTGACACAGAGAGATCACAAGTAGGCAGAGAAGCAAGGCTCCCTGCTGAGCAGAGCCTGACGCAGGGCTCGATTCCAGGACTCTGAAACCATGACATTAGCTGAGGGCAGAGGCCTAACCCCGAGCCACCTGCACTTGGGCTGGTCTTTCTACCAGAGTTAAGCACATTAAAAACAAAAGGGCTGGGGCGCCCAAGTGGCTTAGTTGTTAAGTGTCTGCCTTTGGCTCAGGTCGATCCCCGGGTTCCTAGGATGGAGCCAGGCACTGGGCCCCCTGCTCCGTGGGAAGCCTGTTTCTCCCTCCCTCACTGTGTCTCCCTCTGTCAAACAAACAAAACTTTGGGGGAAAAAAGTGCTATGCAAAGTTTTAAAAATCACAAAACAATGGAGTGAAAAAGAATGACTTGCAAGGCAATCGGAACAGTGGAAACACAACTGTTGTAATCTGCCAATATAAGTAATCCATAGCTAAAATGTGTGACTAAGGGGCACCTGGGTGGCTCAGGTCATGATCCCAGTGTCCTGGGATGGAGCCCTGCATTGGGCTCCCCACTTGGCAGGAAACCTGCTTCTCCCTCTCCCGCTCCCCCTGCTTGTGTTCCCTCTCTCACTGTGTCTCTGTCAAGTAAATAAATAAAATCTTTAAAAAATATAAAATAAAATAAAATAAAATGTGTGGCTAAATCGGATAAGCATCTATGTTCAACTCAGAGGTCATGATCCCAGGGTCCTGGGATTGAGCCCCACATTGGGCTCCCTGGTCAGTGGAAAGTCTGTTTCTCCTTCTACCGTTGCCAGCTTGCTCGTGCTCTCTCAAATAAATAAAATCTTTTAAAAATAAAAGAATTCCTTTAAAAATTAAATAAAGTATGTAGCTAAGATACATATTTTGTTATTGAGGGGGGAAATGTATAACAATTATCAATCAGCACTTTAAAGAGGAAGTAACAGTCTTAGGTTGGGAAATATATTTTAAGAAAGAAGCCTAAAAAGCAATGAAATAGAAAAAGCAAATTGATACTAAAAGTATTTTAATACACATTTAATTTACACAGTCCATATGAAGCACTCACATTTTACATATTCTCCTGGCTAAATAAAGCATTTAAAAACACACCAGAATTTGAGAATTTAATATCACCTCTTAACACATACAAACCACTGAATGGTCAGAACATTTTTATCTAACCATATATATTTTCAGTGACTAACTTTCAAGTTGGTGCATTTTCCCTAAATATATCTAAATTTAATTTAAATAAAAATAAAACCAAACAAGAAACCAAAAACTAGACAATTTGTTTTACGAGTCAATTAACATCTATATGGCTTTACAATGTTGAGTGTTATATTAAAACTGGCAGGCACAGGATATATATAATACAGTGTTCCCAATGCTGAGAAATTTGGAGGAACTAAAAAGCAAATGGTAGCATTCCAGTAGACAGTAATGCAAATTCCAAATCTAACCTTAGGTTTGCTGAGGCAAAAAACACTTTGTAATCTGAAACATGATTTAACATTTACACTAGAATTTATCTCCAAACCTTCTGGAAATCATCACTGCTGACTAAATTCCTAAAGAAGTTCAGTATTGTTAAACTCTTTGCTCAGTTTTTCCTAATACAAATTCTATATCCCCAAGGGTAAAATAAAAGTATACTTTAGTTGATTTATCTTCATTATTTAGCTTTTAATAAAAATAAACGTTGACTAATATAACAGTAATTTTAAAAATACAAAACAAACTGTTATAGTTTATTTAATACAATGTTTAACTATAAAAGTTGATAGTTTCAGAGTTTAAATTCTGTAAAATGCAGTTTGCAGAAAACAGTTTTAACAGTTACTAGACTAATGATAAGAGAAGCAGCATTTTGAAACTAATTATACAACTGTGACAACAGCTTTATTCCTAAAGTTCATTAAAAAAATATACATCACAGTGACTTTTGAGCTAGGAAAAGAAGTCCATTAACTTCATTTGAATTTTTCCCTTCCACAGAGAGAGCAGCCACAACTTTTAACATCCCCACATACAAATAACCAATTCATTTATCAATCCTTCAAAGTACTAGAAACACACAAAACAAAAAATCTACAGCATGGGCTTTTGGTAACATAGGAATTTGTATTAAAGAAAAAAAAAAAAAAAGCAGAAACACAACTTAACCCCACAACTTCCTCCTATACTTAAAAACAAAACCTCTCAACAACTCCCTTCTCCAACCTCACTGATGGATTTTTATTTATGTTGTTTTTCTTTTAATATTTACTTCTTGTGTCACACCACAGGCCATAGTTTACATTTGTCTGAATCCTTTAAAGGTAGCTGGGAAACCCGCTATGGGCAGGTGTCAGCCAATGCTGCACTTCCTGGAGTTTGTCAATTTTTAAAACAAGTATTGTAACAAAACATCTTTTCACAATAAACAGGTTATAAATCTACAATCCTTGGAGTTTATTCAGCTGTAAATGTATGAATACTAAGCTGAGTGATTATAATAAACATGACCAAAAGAAGACAGGAAAATACCCATTTTATGTTCCTTTGTAACAATCAACTATATGTGGTATATATTTAAAGTACCTTCTGGTGAAGGTAAAGGGAACAGGTTTCTATAGAAATTTACTATAAAAGGTTCAAAGTGTGATGAAAAACAACTGCCCCCTGGACTAAGCACAGTGAGCTATTAAAAAAAAATACTAACTTGAAAACGAATTAGAATTTTCCTTTAGTATCACTACTCAAAATACCAGAAACCCAATGTGTTCCTGTCCATAACATTAAGAAATGTTTACTTCTCAGTTTCATACCTTTCACTGGGTACAAGAATCAAAGGCCATTCAGCAAAGCCGATATGAATCAGTATCACACTTGTGCAAATTCTTTGAAACTTCTGTGAGGGCTTTAAGGAACTCTATTAGAAATTACAATGCTCTATGAACTCATTAATTGTAATTTTAAAATATTTTAAAGCAACCCAGTAGATTCTCTACGGCTTATCAACATTAATCTCTCCGTAGTGTCAATTTCTGTGGCAGATGGTTTACCCCCCAAAAAGAATGAAATAATCATGAAAAAAAATCTCAGATATTGGCAAACAATAAAATAAATCAATTAAATATCTTCAGAGGATATTAAGTCAAAGATAGTTTGAGGTAAACCATAAGCTCAGACTTAACTATAAAATCAATTTTACAGCAAAGAGCAGGCTTTCAGGAAAAAGTATATTCAAAGTAAAAAGCTAAAGGCGGCACAACTATTAAAAATGCAATAAAAGAACTGTGTGAGCTATGTGCTACTTCAAATGCAAAGGCAGACGAGGTACAGTTAATGCTGTTTATTTTCTAAATGTTTTTATTCTGAAAGTAACATCTGATTGTCATCCTTCATCTTAATTTCTTCACCATTATCTGTTCTACTGTAAAAACTAAGTTTTTAAATGTCTATAAATGCTTAGCATGGAGTTGCTCTTTTGATAACCAGAACAGGAGAATACTGCTTATAGAAATTGCTAACATTTTTTTCCTACAGTTGTCTATAATTCTTAGTAGATACAGCTCTATGATCAGACAACACGTAAGCATTTTTACTTAGGATGGGTTTTTTTTAATTATTAGAAAACCTTTCTTAAATAGCACCTTTCTTAAAACTCAAATAGTTTTAACAGATATTTTAAAAATGCAATTTACTGAATTTAAAGACAATAATTAACTTAAAATATGTAAAGGTTAATAGATTATACAGCTTGGGAACTCAAGACTCAATCATCCCTAAAGTAGGTTTGTGGTCAAAGTCTCTAAGGAATCAATCACCCCAGATTATCATAAACATCTATCATTTTTATCATCAAGAAGAATAATTTAGAAAGACTTCATTGTGGATTATTTGCTTCAAGATATTCCAAACAATCTTATAATCATTACCTATTATTTGTTATCCAAACAGCTACCACAATGCCAAATGTTCATTACTGTATTAATCAATAATAGAAAGTATTATGTTAAGCACTGCTTCGCTCAGTACAAACACCACTGAATAGTTACTGGGTTTACCAAGAACCTACCTTGGTAAGAGTTGACACTACCTTGACAAATATGAAATACAAAACACTCTAAAGGCTACTATTAATTGGAATTCTGAAATTTCTTCTCAAATGAGGCAGGTTTTGTGTTTGCTGGATGTTCAATATTTTATTTAGAAGAGAAATTACAGAAAAGAAAAGGCCACACATCACAAAAATAGCAATATACAACACACAAAATTCTAAATGGACTTTGGGTATCTTTTACTGTTTACCTCTGTAAGCTATCAAATTTTGAACCTTCTACTCTATGTGGCAATGTTGCACATGCCAAGCTAAAATAATGTTAACAGTAATGGTATAAAGCCATCTGAATAGAAAGAAACCAGAGTCATAAACATGCTATACCCTACTGTGATACATATATAGAAAAGATGCATTTTCTTGCCATTTGAAACTCACAACTATGAGAGTTAAAGAAGTCAGCTCAAGTTAAAAAAACAAAACCAAAACAAGAACCATGCAGAATTAACACTCAACTCTATATAGATCAGTGGCCAAAAGAGAAATCTTGGAAATTAGTATGTCAATACTATCAAGTTTTAGACTCTAACTTAAAGACCTGCACAAGTGATATGTTTTAGTGAGAAAAACATTTTCATTTTAGAGAAAGGTAATGACAGTAATTATAAAACAATGTTCCCCAAAGCAAAAATTTTATCTCTTCAGACCAAAAGCAACATAGAATTGAGAATTACAATCTGATCTTCCAAGGTATAGTTCCTGTCAGCTGCTGTATAACAGCAAATCAAACTAAATAAGTACATCAACTGAAAAAAGTACTCAACTACTTTTGTAAACAAAACTAGGCAGGAAAAATATTAGTATGAATCAAGCTATGAGTGGAATTATAAAGAATAACATAAGCAGTGCCATATAAATAACTATTTTAAAGCACAAATTACTATAAAATCGAAAGTGATGACTTAAGATCTCAAGTTATTAGGATCCTGCTTTTCTATGTTAATTAAAAGCTGCTGCTGCAAGCCTCTATTTAAATGCAATCAGAAAATCTATACAAGATTTCTTCTATCTTGTGGCTTCTAAAGTTACTTCAATCATGAGAAACACAAGCTTCTGTAACAATGTATTCCAACAATCAGTTATGGTTGTTTTGAACTGACTGATCACACAAACTGGGATGTAGAATAGCACATTTGCTATTGGCTGATTGTTGCAACACAAAAATGCATACATGAAATAGTTAAACACAGCACACAGTATTACACCAAAATGTTTTTCTCATTTCAAGTTTATTAAAACTTTAGCAGTACAAATTATTCAGGTTGCAGATTATCAAAAGATCAACTCAATAAAGTCCACATTAAAAAAAAAAAAAAGGACAAACATAAAACCCAAAAACAATGAAAAGAGGAAAACAACATAAAGGAGATTCATCAGCAAGTCTCTAAAACTTAAAATTTGAGCAGAATGGAAATAAGAAATTTACACAACTCATCCACTTTTGTCTTCATCTGTTCCAGGGCTTGATTCATGATCAAATTTTTTATTTTTATCATGTATGTGGTCATTTTCTTGACCCTTTGATTTTTGGTTTTCTTTTTCCACAGAGGATCTGGTCTTCTCATCCTCCTTATTTTTCAATGTGGAGAACTTTAATTCATTGTCCTGACTACTTTGTTTTATTTTTGAGAATGGACTTTGATCTCTATCAGACTTTTTTTCCCTATTATTTGAGCTATTATGATCACGATTTTTAGAGTACATTCTCTTCTCACCCTCAGAATTTTCTTTTCTGTGTGAACTCTTACTTTCTTGGTTTCTGTATTTTTCTTTGTTTCTGCTTTGACTTTCTTCTCTCTCTGAGCTCCGTGAATCTCTCCTTCTCCTTCTCCTATCTTTACTTCTTGACCTTCCTGGTGTTGCTCTTCTCTCTCGGCTTCGTGACCTTCCTCTTCTCCTGTACTCCTGTTCTCTGTATCTATGGTACTCCTTGCTTCTGCTGCGATCACGGTCATGGCTTCTAGATCGCACTCTTCTGCTCCTGTCCCTACTTCTGCTTCGTTCCCTTGTTCTACTATTGTAACTGTGTTTGCCTTTAGTTATATCACGTTCTCTACTTCTAGACTGTGCACGTCTATCCTTTTCCTTACTTTTATTATGATCATGCTCATTACTTTTTGATTCTAACTGTTTAGACTTCTCTTTACTTCTACTCCTTTCTTGATCTTTTCCTTTAGAATCAGACTTTTCTTTTTCTTTAACAATCTCATGATCCCTTTCTTTACTCCTTGACCTCACCCTCTTTTCTTCATGTCTATTATGCTTTGTATCTCTTTCTTTGCTCTTTGATTGCTCTTTGCTCTTACTCCTACTTTTAGATTTGGCCCTTTTCTTCACTTTGTTTTTATTATACTTCTCATCTTTTTCTGAGTTTCTTCTGATGTCTCTCTCTTTGCTGTTAGATTTGTGGTCTTTAACTTTCTTTTCCTTTTCATTTTTTCTGTTTGGACTCTCAGACACATGCCTGTGATCAGTTACTTTTTTCTCTTTTACTCTAACTGGACTTCTTTGATTTTCTTTTATTTCATTTAACTCACTCCTAAAAAAAAAAAAAAAGAAAAAAAGAAAAAAAAGCTTTTTGGAAATTTTATTAGAAAAAGGATGATGTCCATTAGTAGCCGAAATGGTATTCTATATGTTTTTTAAATATTCAGAAACAAGTGAAATGAGTATAATAGAACTTTATGTACAAAAGTAAAAACAAAAATACGTGTCACTACATTTGAAATAATATAGGTAAATCTTACTTATCCCCTTTGATCCATCTTTCACCACTTGATACCCTCATTCTTTGTGCTCTCTGCATCTCTTGCCTCCAATGTGGAGGAGTCTCGCTACGTCTGAAACGATCCCTTGATCTGGATCTAGAAGGAGTTCGGTAACGCTTAAAAGAATAAAATGGGAAAAACATTAGCCTCCTGAAAATATAAAAGCATTACAATCATAGCTATAAGCTTATACATTTCTAGGTTCTAATAAAATGTCTGATATTTCTATAACCTCTAAAATAAATAAAATTTCCTAATTTTCAGGTATGAAACCAGTGAGGCAAAAATACTTTACTCAGTCATACTATAAATTCCAAATAAAAAGCATTAACCACACAATCTCTAGCCACCCATGTCCTCTTCACAGAACTGTCCTATTTAAGTGATGCTACTAGAGCATAACAGATACAAGCACCCTTACAAGTTGCCAAGTTTCAATTTGGAAATATGTATTCTTGATGTTCCAAAGCAAATATCCCATATTAGGAGAAAAACTGAATAAATGCATAATGTTAAAAAAATGCATAATGTTCATCCATTCAGCCAATGTTTACTCAGCCCCTGGAATGGCCAACCATTCTACCACGTGTTGCAGCAGTATCAGTGAGCCAAGACGTATCTCAATTTTGCTCTTTTGGAACTTGAATTCTATAAGGCTAGGAGAACCCTCAGATATATAATCACAGATATTCATGAACACAAATCAGTTACAATTACAATCAGTGTAAAAGTAGTACAAGGTGCTCAGAGAATACATTACAGAGATCCAGCCTAGTACAGGAAGTTGAACGATAACTAAAAGCTAACAACTAACAAACACGTATGAAGAGTTACATAGGCAAGGGTAAGGAAAAGAAGGTAGAGTGTGAGGAAGGATGGGTAAGGAAGAATAAGTGAAGTGTAAGAAATATCTTATTTGAAGGCCCTGAGACAGGAAAAAACATTGCAATTTTTAGACATGACCACAAGATAGATGAGTATGGCTAAAGATAAAAGGTGCCAGGGAAAGTAACACTAGATATACTGATGAGGTAAGCAAGGCCTAGATTTTGTAAGGTCTCATAGGCCTTGATAACAATTTTGGATTTATCCTGTAATTGATGGCAAAGGAGTGACATTTTCATTTTAAGATGACTATTCTCATCTGGCTCTGAGTTTAGCATCTGCTCTGCCCCCCGCTCATGCTCTTTTTCTGTCAAATGAATAAATGAATCTTAAAAAAAAAAAAAAATCACCATTCTGGATGCTGTTTGGAGAAGAAATCCTATCAGTGATTCTCAAAATGTAGTCTAGGGATCCCAAGACTCAGGGGATCTGTGAAGTCAAAACTATTTTCATTGTACCATATTATTTGCCTTTTTCACTTTATTATTGTACAGTAGAGTCTTTCAGACTGCATGATGTTTTAGTATTTTTGCTTTCATAGCTAACTGAATGTGTGCTTATATATTCTTGTATCTTAAATAGTTCTTGGTTTTAATTTCTAAAATTATAAATAGCGATGGATATAACCCAAAGCTCTTTTGGATCCTCAATAATTTTTAAGAGTATAAAGAGATTCTGGGGCACCTGGGGGACTCAGCCAAGCATCCTACTCTTGATTTCAACTCAGATCTTGATCTCAAGGTTGTGAGTTCAAGCCCCGCATTTAAAAAGAAAAAAAAAAAAAGTGTGAGAGTATAAAGAGAGATTTAAGACAGAAAAGTTTGAGAACTGCCGTGAGAACAGTTAAAAGGCCATTGACAGTTCAGAGAACATACAAAGGTAAATTGAAGTAAGGTGGTGGGAGTGGAACTTGAGAAGTAGATGGATTTCAAAGTATTTAGAAAGTTGAAATGACAGGATTTGGTGTTGGATAAGATATGCAAGTTAGGAAAGGAGAGAAATAAAATGATTCTTAGGCTTTAAGTAACTGCACAGGTGGTGGTGTCTTATTGGTAAAAGCAGGAACCTAAAGGAGGATCAGGTCTGAAGAGGAAGTGGTTATGTTCAACATTATATATACGGAGTTTGAGGTGTCTGTTAAGCAACTAACTGGTTGTCAACTAAGTCTTGGCACCAGAAAAGCAAATGAGCATTTGATATTTATCAACACACAGGTAAGCCACTGAAGCTGTGGGAGTGATCAGACTGCTGAAGGACCATATGCAGAGTGAGAAGTGTTGGAACCCTGAGGTACTACTATATTAAAGGCCAGGTGAGAGTGTGAACTGGCAATATCCATTCAAAATAGACTGGCCAGAGACAGAAAGAAAGTAGGACAGAAGCAAGTGGAAAGAATATTACAAAGAGGCAATTAAGACAAAGACTGAAAGGAGCCACTGGACTTTTTTTTTTTTTTTTTTAATATGAAATGCTTCTTGAATTTGCATGTCATCCTTGTGCAGGGGCCATGCTAATCTTCTCTGTATCATTCCAATTTCAGTATATGTGCGGCCAAAGCGAGCACGGACCCACTGGATTTTGTGACATGTAGCAAATGATACAGCAAGTGCTGTTTTCAGCAGAACAGTAGAAGATGAACTGAAATGGTTTAGAAATGAGTACGAAGTAAAGAAATAATATACCAAGGATAGCCACATTTCTAAAAAGTTTTGAAAACACAAGAAGATATTCTGATGGGGAGAATCCAGTAGAGATAAAGACGATAAAATACAGAACAGGTTTAATTTTTATTAATTTTTAGCAAGATTAGAGATATAGTGGTCAGGAATTAACAAGGAGGCACAAGAAAGACAATAATCTTATTTTACACCATGTACATTTAAAATATATTAACATCCTATGTATTTTCAGTTTTGAAGTACCAACACAAAGAAGTTACTATAAAGAGAACGTATAATTCAATACCCATATCTACTCTAAATTTTAGTTACTTATGTATAAAACAATATTTAAGAAACACTCTAAAATTATTTACAATAAATACAGTATTATTAAGATTTCTAGGAAAAGAATCACCTACCCTTGGTCCTCTTCCTTTAATTTTCCTGCCAGACCTAGTAACTAAAAGTCGCCTCTGGTATGAAGCAGGCTGAGAGTTAGGTGGATTACTAGAAGGAAGCAAAGGGAAAATTAAAACAAACATACACACACACTCAGTCATCAAAAAAAAATGAAATTTTCCATTTGTAACAATGGAATTCGATTATGCTAAATGAAATAAGTCAGTCAGAGAAAGACAAGAGAAAGACAATTACATGATACCACTCATGCGTGGAAATTAAGAAACAAGACAGATGACCATAGGGGAGGAGAGAGAAGAATAAAATCACATGAAATCAGAGAGGGAGACAAAGCATGAGGGTTGCTGGAGGGATGGGGCAACTGGATGATGGAGATTAAGGAGGGCGTTTGATGTCATGAGCACTGGGTGTTGTATGCAAATAATGAATCAGTAGACTCTACCTCTGAAACTAATAAAATATACTATATAGTAATGAATTAAATTTAAATTAAAACAACTTCATAAAAACGAATCTAGAGAATACAGCTTTACTGATCTAAACTAATAAATTTAAGGCTTATATATAATCAGTAGTTTTCAATGCTATCAACTCCTAGTAGTATCTGGGAAAGTATAGGAGCATTTTTCAACTGTTAATGACTAGCAAGTGCTACTGGTACTTAGAACCATGAGTTAGGAATGCTAAAATCTTGTTATGCATGAGATTGAAGAACTATTCTGCCCCCAAATGCCAGCTGTGTGCTGAGAAACACTGTTAAGTAACCATTTTTAAGATGAAATTAACTTGACAGTGTTAAGGAAAATCAACATAGAAGGGCTCATGTAGCTCAGCATAGGCTGTATGCCACTAAGAGAATAATTTTAAAACTATCTTATTCCAGGGCACCTTGGTGGCTCAGTAGGGTTGAGCCTCTGACTCTTGATTTCAGCTCAGGTCATGATCTTAGGGTCCTGGGATCAACCCCTTGTCAGGCTCTGTGCTCCAAGGGGAATCTGCGTGAGATTCTCTCTCTCTGCCCCTCCCCCTGCTTGCACAACACTTTCTCTAAAATAAATAAAATCTTTAAAGAACAAAAGAAAAAAACTGTATCATATTCCAAAGTATCTTATAATCCTATAACCAACTGTTCACTGTTAAAACAACTACAGGAAAGAGTAATTAATGATAATAAAGTAGACACAAACAGGTGTGAATTAGCAAAAACATTTATATCCTGGTTTACACCAAAAAGGGAAAGTTTTCAAGAAATAACCAGTTAATATTTAATTAGCACAAACAATACCCATGTAAATTATGTTTGAAAAGTTCATTCTAAAGTAGTTCAAACATTTTCTCTGTAATATTTATTTCCTTAAAAATATCCTTTCCTAATACTTGAGGAAAAATGAACTCAATCCAATCCATTGATATTATCCCACAATTCAAGTAACTATTTTTTTTTTAAACTAAGACTTATTTTTATATTTTTACTGTATTGTGAAAGTATAGGGGAGATACTCAGAATTTTATTACTTTTATAACAATACATTTTAAACATAAATAAGAAAATGACCTCAAAATTTTTTTGTTTTTGGACATAATTATTAAAATGATTTATAAAGAACCAATAGCCGGGGCACCTGGGTGGCTCAGTGGGTTAAAGCCTCTGCCTTCGGCTCAGGTCATGATCCCAGGGTCCTGAGATCGAGCCCCACATCGGGCTCTCTGCTCCGCAAGCAAGGAGCCTGCTTCTCCCTCTCTCTATGCCTGCCTCTCTGCCTACCGATCTCTATTAAATAAATAAAAAATATATATATTTTTAAAGATTTTATTTATTTATTTGACAGAGATCACAAGTAGGCAGAGAGGCAGGCAGAGAGAGAGAGGGAAGCAGGCTCCCGGCTGAGCAGAGAGCCCGATGTGGGGCTCGATCCCAGGACCCTGGGATCATGACCTGAGCCGAAGGCAGAGGCTTTAACCCACTGAGCCACCCAGGCACCCCAATAAATAAAATCTTAAAAAAAAAAAAAAAAAAAAAAAAGAACCAATAGCCTACTAATACTAATTATGTGAATTTATGTAGAAAAATTTTCGAAGACCTTGAACTCAGTATCAATTTTCATAACAATACTATGAATTAGGCATTTTTGAAAAATAGCACTTTTGCTCTATTAGATAACTGAAAAATAAGGGTTTTTAAAGTTTTAAGTTTAAACTTTTAAACTTAAAAGTTTAATATATACAGATTACACAGTAAGACAGCCTGTTTTAAGTGGAATTGGTCTGAAATGCCACAACATATCTTTTTGCAGTGCTTATTTTTCAAAACAGTAACTTTAACTCAAATCTGTTTGAATTAAGTCAGTGTATCTTTTTAGCTATGTAGTTAAGAAAAAGGAGCTTTGCTAACATTATCCTATTAAAAAAAAAAAAAAGATTTCAGTCTTAGGACAAGGTCACCAATTAAATCTTGCTTAAAGACTTAAAAAAAAAAAGTTCTATTTTAAAGAGTGTAGGGCACTCTACAAGATAGAGACGTTAACATACCACTCTCTCTCTCTCTCTCTTTCTCTGTTTTTCCTTTCTTTTTCATCAGCTTTAGGAGGGCTTTTTCTCATTAGGAATCTATTTTCAGGTATAGGAGGGATCTCTTCTGGACGGACAGTAGACTGGGGCTGTGCTTCAAGATTTTCAGTCTCACTTTCACTAGATGCACTTAACAGAAAACATAAAAAAAAATTCCACTTGGTTATTATGTGCCTACCCCAACCAACTGTTGCTATTTCTTTCCTTTGTAAGATGTCACAATATATGAGCCATCCTGCCCACCCCCTTCAAGGATGCGATAACATACAGAAAATCCTCTTTCATTCTTCTGACAAACCAGCCAACCAACCCCAAACCAAAACCAATCGTTTCCATGATCACATTCTCAGAAAGTATTTTCCAATTAAATGGATCTAAAATATGAACTCCATAGGCAATGTACTCTGATAAATTTAAAATATTTAAAAATGTAGGAAAAGAAATTAGTTGCTTTAAAGGCAATAGGCATGAAGTTCTAGTACAAAGATTATTTCAGACAAAACAGAAAAGTAAATATACTGACAGTATTTACTTTTACCCTTGTACTTTCGTAGCAACAAAGGGAATAAAGGACAAAAAAAAAAAAAAGCAAGAGAGACTGCTATAAAAAATAAGGAAAACAGTAGCTGGTTTCCTATAACTCTCATTAATCCTATATATTCCTTCTATGAAACATAAACCTATAAAACCAAAAGCATCATTTCACTGAGTTCAGACAAAAAGAATTGAAAGGCTTTGTTGAAAATGGAAATGAAATGTACCTAAATTTAATCTATAGAATATAGAAACAAAATGGTCTTATACTTATTGATAGGAAATATTTCTCACTATTTTAATATTGCCATACAGTTGATAGGAAATATTTCTCACTATTTTAATACTGCCATACAGTTGATCCAAAATCCCAAAAGATTTACTTATAAACTAAAGGGAATAAGTATATAAAGCTAGTACTATAAAAGAATTTAAAATTAAGACCTTTTCTTGCTTTTCTTTCGCTTCTTCTTTTCTTTCTTGTGTTTTCGGGAATTTTTCCTATGTTTCTTTTTTCTTTTTTTTGATTTCTCTTCAGAAGCACTTTCTGAGTCAGAAGTATCAGAAGAGGACTGAGAATCACTTGAGCTATCTGAGTCACTGGATGAGGAGGAAGATGATGATGACGACTTATGTCTTTTCTTTTCTTCTTTCTTAGCTTTAATAAGAAACAAAAAAGTGTTTTGGTCAGGACTTTTTAGATAAACTTTGTAAGTGGAAATTTAGTTTGCAGCAGAGTCTCACTAAGTCCAGTATTTAACACTTGCTCATCCAGCTATTTGAACTGAGGGGTACAAGGGAAGGAGTCAAGACTTAGGATCAGAATCCAGATCTCAAAAAAAAAAAAAAAAAAAAAAAAGAATCCAGATCTCTGAATTAATTGATCAAAGTTGTATCTATTATGCCAAAGAATTCTGGAAAAGTAACAGGTAAGTCTGAAGTACTAAGCTGATTTTAGGAAACATTTAAATGACAGTTTCTAAGAAGGAGAGAATTTTAAGAGTCCCAGATCAAATCTTCTTGCGGTTTTCGACTTTTTCTATTATCAAGAATAAAGGGAGAACTGTGGGAGAGAAGTAACACACATACACAATACTCTGCATGAATGTGGAAAATAAGAAACATGACTGGCACGGGCACTGGCTTGTTTCAATACCTGAGCATTCCTCTAATGATTACAAATTTAGCTTACTTGAAGAGCAGAATTACCAAAGAGGGCAGTCATTTGCTAATGGTTAATAACTATGTTACAAAACTACACTACAAAAAGTAATTTCAAACTGAAATTTTATTTTGGGTTAAGTAGGTAATAATTTTTAAAGGGATCCCAAAACTCAAATGCTTTAAGGACTAGGCAACTAATATATATAAGTGAAATTAACCAGGTATGATACAACAGGAACTGGGGAAAGATAAGATGAACTGAATGGAGCCTGACTCATCTAAAGGTATTCAAAATCAAACTATGGTGAAGTGAAATCAAGCCAAAGATGGGACACTAATGTATGGATAAGTATAATAAATTGGAACACATCAAATATATCCGAATCCATCAGTTCATAATGATATTTGCAAATAAAATATGAAGAATTTACACACTTTTCTTTATACAAACTGTACCCCATACAAGCTAACCAAACAGTAAATGAAAGGAAGATGCTCTTTTATCAAAAGTATTACAGAAATAAATGAAGTTAAGGTTAGGATATCATCATTTTGTAACTCATAATGAGGCACTGACACCAAGAGGGGCTGCAGAGCACAAAAACTACCTTTCGTATGTGACACTTGGTCCCGTCAAAAAAATACATCCAGGTTGCCTGGGTGGCTCAGTGGGTTAAGCCTCTGCCTTCAGCTCAGGTCATGATCTCAGGGTCCTGGGATCGAGGCCGGCAACCATCTCCCTGCTCAGCAGGGAGCCTGCGTCCCCTTCCCACTCTTCCTGCCTCTCTGCCTACTTGTGATCTCTTTCTCTCTCTCTCTCTGTCAAATAAATAAATAAATAAATAAATAAATAAAATCTTTTAAATACACTAAATAAATAAATCCATCCAAACCGCATCTGATCCACTTTCTAGACTTAACTACAAAGTCATATGAAATAGAGGCAAGAAAGAACACATTATGTAACAAAGATGCAATCAGTATAATCTAATGTGCGCAATAATGGAAAATACTACAGGACAAATGACCTAGCTTGTTCAACAAATAAATCTAAACTAACAAAAGAGATGGCAGCAGAAATTTATTTAAAACAAACAAACAAAAAATCACACAACCCCATGGATTCAAATTAAATCATTAAAAAAACAACATTAATGAAACAAGTAGAAATTTTAACACTGACAGGAACATTTAGGAATATATGTTTGTGTACATTATGATTTTTTTTTAAAGATTTTATTTATTTATTTGACAGAGAGAGATCACAAGTAGACAGAGAGGCAGGCAGAGAGAGAGAGAGAGAGGGAAGCAGGCTCCCTGCTGAGCAGAGAGCCCGATGCGGGACTCGATCCCAGGACCCTGAGATCATGACCCGAGCCGAAGGCAGCGGCTTAACCCACTGAGCCACCCAGGCGCCCCCATTATGATTTTTTTTAAGAATCTTTTTTTTACAGACCAATAATGAAATATTTATCAATAAAATGTTATGCCTAGAATTTCCTTCAAAATAACAAGAAAGGGAGAACAGCCTGGGGCATAGGTAAAATGAGACTGGCCATGACTTACTTGTTGAAGCTGTGTAATGAACACTCGTTTGGTTATACTACTTCAACCACTTCTGTATAATATATTAGTATTTTCCAGGATTAAAGAAAAAAAATCAGAGGACATAGAACATACGTCTTTGTACTGACTGCTGGTTGATTGCAGACCTTAACTCAAAGGGTTAACAATTGGTTTATAGCCTTTCCTTTAGCCAAAGGAGCACCAGAGGACCTAGCAGTTGGCCAAATCATTCTTGAAACTCTTAATTCAGAATTTATAGGAATGTACTAATTATAAGATAAATGACAGTCTGGCTGAAGTTACTATGTACTTTACCCAGGACTTGCAGTTCACTGCCAAGATTGTTTTTCCAGTACCAGTTAAGATGCTGTTGCACTGGAGAATGGGAATAAGGTATAAAAGGTGAAGGGGGAGGAGGCGGGAAGGTGAAGGGACCTGAGGTAAAGGCTTCATCACACAGTCATGTTCCTCAGGATCATGAATATAACAAGTATGAGATACCTGGGACATATGCAAGCTCTGTGTGGAAATCATGAGATCTCTACTATGTTATTGTACAAGCTATGCTGTTCCTGTCCTGTATCCTTTCGTAAAGGAAAATAAAGTTAGTGCTGAGTAAAGTCTATTTTGTCTCATGAGTCCAACTGTTAATCTGAACCCAAGACTACTGTTATCAGTTGAAGCACAGAATGGGTATATAAACATATACAAACTGCAACACTTACTTATATATAGTACAAATCTGAGATGGGCGGGTGGGAAGGAGGTAATCAAACTTAAACTGAAGGAATAAATTCATAATGAATAACTCTAAACGTGAGATCACACAATAGGCAAGTAAAATATTACACATAAACATAATAATACTTTGATTACAATGATTTACCAGATTAACAAAGCTTTATTTATTAGTTCCAACTTATATTTTTTTGCATTGAGATTCTTTACCATGATAAATACATTGCAGTTGGTTTAACAAATAAGCCTAATCTCCCCACTGTATTAAATGTATTTCAAATGACCATTATTTAGTTCATATACCACTTTTTTCCTTAAGATTTTATTTATTTGAGAGCAAGCAACAGAGTGAGATAGGCACAGAGAGAGAGAGAGAGAGAGAGAGAGAATGCATGCACACACAAGCAGGGAAATAGAGAGAGGGTGGAGCAGACTCCCTGCCAAGTAGGGAGCCTGATGAGTACTCAATCCCAGGGCCCTGGGGGATCATGACCTGAGCTGAAGGCAGTCACTGAACTGACAAGCTACATCACTTTTCAAGAAAACATCTGAATGAAGCAAGGTATCACAATAACATGAAATGCCAGAGAGTGATTTATGACTATTTTTAATGGTAATACAATCTGCCTGAATATCAGATGACATCTACTATAAATAAACTATGTTTTAGGAAAAATGCCTTGGAAGGAAGCTTAGAAAGCTCCAAGGTTGGGAAAAAATTCCCACTTCTAATGTTGTCATTATTTTACAAGTGAAATTTAGTTTTTGTGTCCTTTTCCTATTATGTGCTCAGGAAAAAAAGAAGAAAAAATGATTCAGAAAGAAATGGAAGTTAAAGAACAAAAGAGTGAAAAGGCAAAATATAGGGACATGACAAAACCAGTATCAGTTCTAACAGAATATATCCTGAGTCTCAAAATCTGTGTTAAACTAAATTTAAAACTATGATTTAAGCATATTGTGAATCTGACTGAAACTTTATCCTTTCCAGATGGATGACCAAACCCGTTATAGTCAAAACTCCATGTGCAATTTTTGACTCCACAGAAACTTAATTGCCAATAGCCTACTATTGACCAGAAGCTTTACCAATAATACAAATAGCTGAGCAACACATATTTTGTAGGTTATATGGATTATATACTGTATTTTATTTTATTCTACTTTTTTAGAGAAGGAAAAGAGGAGAGAGAGAAGTTGGAGCAGAGGGACAGAGAGAGAGAGAGAGAAACTCTAGCAGGCTCCACACCCAGCATGGAGTCTGATATGGGGCTTGACCTCTCAACCCTGAGCCGAAATGAAGAGTTGATTAACCAACTGAGCCACCTAGGCGCCCCTGTATACTGTATTCTTAAAATAAGCGAGAGAGGGGCACCTGGGTGGCTCAGTGGGTTAAAGCCTCTGCCTTTGGCTCAGGTCATGATCCCAGGGTCCTGGGATCGAGCCCCACATCAGGCTCTCTGCTCAACAGGGATCCTGTTTACTCCTTTCACTCTCTCTGCCTGCCTCTCTGCCTACTTGTGATCTCTGTCTGTCAAATAAATAAATAAATAAAATCTTTAAAAAAAAAAGTGAGAGAAAAAATATTAAGAAAATCATAAGGAAGAAAAACACATTTTCCAGTATTATACTGTATTTATATATATTTAAAAATCCATGTATAGGAAGGAGGAGTCAAGATGGTGAAGTAGCAGGCTGAGACGACATCAGGTAGCAGGAGATTAGCTAGATAGCTTATCAAACCATTCCGAACACCTACAAATCCAACAAGAGATCGAAGAGAAGAGCAACAATTCTAGAAACAGAAAACTGACCACTTTCTGAGAGGTAGGACCAGCGGAGAAGTGAATCCAAAGTGACAGGAAGATAGACCGCGGGGGGAGGGGCCGGCTCCCGGCAAGCAATGGAGCAAGGGAGCACAAAATCAAGACTTTTAAAAGTCTGCTCCACTGAGGGACATTGCTCCAGAGGCTAAGCCGGGATGAAGCCCACATGGGGACAGTGTGGCCTCAGGTCCCGCAGGGTCACAGAAGGATGGGGGGTGTCTGAGTGTCGCAGAGCTCGCAGGTTATTAGAGCGGGGAAGCCGTCTACAGAGACAGAGTCGAGGAGTGAGCTCTCAGCTCAGGGTCACCTTGAACCTTAATCCGTGGCACAGGCCACTGCTCTGTGAGTGGGGTCCCCACAAGATCCAGGGAGATCCCCCCTAGAAGAGCTCAGGGATCTGCAGGGTTCAGAGACTCCAGGTGGAGCTGTGTGCCAGAGACAGAGACGCTTGGTTACAGGCTGGGTGAGCTCGGAGCACAGCCGGAGGCCAGGGAGACAGGAGTGATTGGGCGCTTTTGTCTGAGAGTGTACTGAGGAGTGGGGCCCCGAGCTCTTGGCTCCTCTGGGCCAGAGATTGGGAGGCCTCCATTTTCATTCCTGTCCTCTGGCACTGTACCTAAACCGTTCAGAAAACAAAAGCTCCCAAAAGCGAACCCAAGGGGATTACTTAGCCAGGCCCCTGGTAAGAGCAGTGCAATTCCGCCTCGGGCAAAGACACTTGAGAATCACTACAACAGGCCCCTCCCCCAGAAGAACAACAAGAAATCCAGCTAAGACCAAGTTCACTTACCAAGAAGAACAGCAGGATTCCAAGGAGGAGAAAGCAAAGCATGGAATTCATGGCTTTCTCCCCATGATTCTTTAATCTTGCAAAGTTGATTAATTTATTTTTTATTTTCTTATGCAAAATTTTTAAAAACTTTTACCCTTTCCTCTTTTAACATTTTTAACTAGTTTATCTTAATAATACCTTTCATAAAAAAAAACTAATCTTTTTTGAAGCTTCATTATTATAGTCATATTTTATCCTTCATTGTATCTAACTTTATTTTTTGTATACACATAGGGTTTTTTCTTCTAAAAAATTTGGGGTACAACTTCTTCTAATAGATCAAAATACACCCTCAATCTAGCACCGGGCTTCTTGTAGTCTCCAGCCCGAGCAAATTCTCTCCACCTTCTTTTCTCTATTCTCCCAACCAACTTACCTTATCAACTCCCTTTTTTAGAAATTAAAAAAATATATATTTTTTTCATCTTTATAGTCATATTCCATCCCTTCATTGTGTTTACCCTTATATACATTTTTCATTCTTTAAAATTTTGGGAGGTGGTTTCTTCTAGGAGACCAAAATACTCCCAAAATTAAGTGGGTGACCCTGTTCTAGTCACCAGTCTGATATATATATATATATATATTTTTTTTCTTTTTTATATTTTTTCTTTATTTCTTTTTTTTTAATTTCTTTTTTCTGAACTTCTTTTTACTCCCTTTCTCCCCCCCACAATTTGGGGTCTCTTCTGATTTGGTTAAAGCACATTTTCCTGGGGTCTTTGCCACCCTCTTAGTATTTTATTTGCTCCTTCATTTATTCTTATCTGTACAAAATGACAAGGCAGAAAAACTCACCACAAAAAAAAAAGAACAAGAGGCAGTACCGAAGGCTAGGGACCTAATCAATACAGACATGGGTAATATGTCAGATCTAGAGTTCAGAATGACAATTCTCAAGGTTCTAGCCGGGATCCAAAAAGGCATGGAAGGTATTAGAGAAACCCTCTCGGGAGATATAAAAGCCCTTTCTGGAGAAATAAAAGAACTAAAATCTAACCAAGTTGAAATCAAAAAAGCTATTAATGAGGTGCAATAAAAAATGGAAGCTCTGACTGCTAGGATAAATGAGGCAGAAGAAAGAATTAGTGATATAGAAGACCAAATGACAGAGAATAAAGAAGCTGAGCAAAAGAGAGACAAACAACTACTGGACCATGAGGGGAGAATTCGAGAGATAAGTGACACCATAAGACAAAACAACATTAGAATAACTGGGATTCCAGAACAAGAAGAAAGAGAGAGGGGAGCAGAAGGTATATTGGAGAGAATTATTGGAGAGAATTTCCCTAATATGGCAAAGGGAACAAGCATCAAAATCCAGGAGGTGTAAAGAACCCACCTCAAAATCAATAAGAATAGGTCCACACCCCATCACCTAATAGTAAAATTTACAAGTCTTAGTGACAAAAAGAAAATTCTGAAAGCAGGCCAGGACAAGAAGTCTGTAACATACAATGGTAAGAATATTAGATTGGCGGCAGACTTACCACAGAGACCTGGCAGGCCAGAAAGAGCTGGCATGATATATTCAGAGCACTAAACGAGAAAAACATGCAGCCAAGAATACTATATCCAGCTAGGCTATCATTGAAAATAGAAGGAGAGATAAAAAGCTTCCAGGACAAACAAAAGATGAAAGAATTTGCAAACACCAAACCCACTCTACAGGAAATATTGAAAGAGGTCCTCTAAGCAAAGAGAGACCTTAAAAGTAGTAGATCAGAAAGGAACAGAGACAATATACAGTAACAGTCACCATACAGGCAATACAATGGCACTAAATTCATCTCTCTCAATAGTTACCCTGAATGTAAATGGGCTAAATGCCCCAATCAAAAGACACAGGGTATCAGAATGGATAAAAAAACAAAACCCATCAATATGCTGTCTACAAGAAACTCATTTTAGACCCAAAGACACCTCCAGATTTAAAGTGAGGGGGTGGAAAACAATTTACCACACTAATGGACATCAGAAGAAAGCTGGGGTGGCAATCCTTATATCAGATCAATTAGATTTTAAGCCAAAGACTATAATAAGAGATGAGGAAGGACACTAGATCATACTCAAAGCGTCTGTCCAACAAGAAGATCTAACAATTTTAAATATCTATGCCCCTAACGTGGGAGCAGCCAACTATATAAACCAATCAATAACAAAATCAAAGAAACACATTGACAATAATATAGTAATAGTAGGGGACTTTAACACTCCCCTCACTGAAATGGACAGATCATCCAAGCAAAAGATCAACAAGGAAATCAAGGCCTTAAATGACACACTGGACCAGATGGACATCACAGATATACTCAGAACATTCCATCCCAAAGCAAAAGAATACACATTCTTCTCTAGTGCACATGCAACATTCTCCAGAATAGATCACATCCTGGGTCATAAACCAGGTCTCAACTGGTATCAAAAGACTGGGATCATTCCCTGCGTATTTTCAGACCACAATGCTCTGAAGCTAGAACTCAATCACAAGAGGAAATCTCGAAAGAACCCAAATACATGGAGACTAAACAGCATCCTTCTAAAGAATGAATGGGTCAACCAGGAAATTAATGAAGAATTGAAAAAATTCATGGAAACAAATGATAATGAAAACACAACGGTTCAAAATCTGTGGGACACAGCAAAGGCAGTCCTGAGAGGAAAATATATAGCGATACAAGCCTTTCTCAAGAAACAAGAAAGGTCTCAAATACACAACCTAACCCTACACCTAAGGGAGCTGAAGAAAGAACAACAAAGAAAGCCTAAACCCAGCAGAAGAGAAATAATAAAGATCAGAGCAGAAATCAATGAAACAGATACCAAAAAAACCAAGAGAACAAATCAACGAAACTAGGAGCTGGTTCTTTGAAAGAATTAATAAGATTGATAAACCCCTGGCCAGACTTATCAAAAAGAAAAGAGAAAGGACCCAAATAAATAAAATCATGAACGAAAGAGGAGAGATGACAACCAACCACAGAAATACAAACAACCGTAAGAACATATTATGAGGAACTCCACGCCAACAAATTTGACAATCTGGAAGAAATGGATGCATTCCCAGAGACATACAAACTACCACAACTGAACCGGAAGAAATAGAAAACCTGAACAGACCCATAACCGGTAAGGAGATTGAAACAGTCATCAAAAATCTCCAAACAAACAAAAGCCCAGGGCCAGATGGCTTCCCGGGGGAATTCTACCAAACATTTAAAGAAGAATTAATTCCTATTCTCCTGAAACTGTTCCAAAAAATAGAAATAGAAGGAAAACTTCCAAACTCATTTTATGAGGCCAGCATCACCTTGATCCCAAAACCAGACAAGGATCCCATCAAAAAAGAGAATTACAGATCAGTATCCTTGACGAACACAGATGCAAAAATTCTCACCAAAATACTAGCCAATAGGATTTAACAGTACATTAAAAGGATTATTCACCACAACCAAGTGGGATTTATTCCCGGGCTGCAAGGTTGGTTCAACATCTGCAAATCAATCAATGTGATACAATACATTAATAAAAGAAGGAACAAGAACCATATGATACTCTCAATAGATGCTGAAAAAGCATTTGACAAAGTACAGCATCCCTTCCTGATCAAAACTCTTCAAAGTGTAGGGATAGAGGGCACATACCTCAATATTATCAAAGCCATCTATGAAAAACCCACTGCAAATATCATTCTCAATGGAGAAAAACTGAGAGCTTTTCCGCTAAGGTCAAGAACACAGCAGGGATGTCCATTATCACCACTGCTATTCAACATAGTACTAGAAGTCCTAGCCTCAGCAATCAGACAACAAAAAGAAATTAAAGGCATCCAAATCGGCAAAGGAGAAGTCAAACTATCACTTTCTGCAGATGATATGATACTGTATGTGGAAAACCCAAAAGACTCCGCTCCAAATCTGCTAGAACTTGTACAGGAATTCAGTAAAGTGTCAGGATATAAAATCAATGCACAGAAATCAGTTGCATTTCTTTACACCAACAACAAGACAGAAGAAAGAAATTAAGGAGTCAGTCCCATTTACAATTGCATCCAAAACCACAAGATACCTAGGAATAAACCTAACCAAAGAGGCAAAGAATCCATACTCAGAAAACTATAAAGTACTCATGAAAGAAATTGAGGAAGACATGA